>NW_023276806.1:13170757-13283257 GCF_003668045.3 Cricetulus griseus | reverse complement strand
GTGTGTGTGACGCAACCAGGAACAGTCAAATATGGGAACACCAGGAATCTGGCCCCACAGACTGACTAAATAATTGCGTTCCTGCATCCTCCCTCTGGTCCCTCCCATTTCCTCATTGAAAAAGTAGTGATATAAGTCACAGTGAGTGCTAATAGAGCTTTGCTAACTGGAAACTTTGATATAGAACTTGGGATATCTGGGCTCAGAAGTGGATATCGGAGGTGAGATACCTCCACACCAAAAGATGTCTGGGATTGGAGTACCTATCTTTAATCCCAACACTCAGGAGCTTGTAGCAAAAGGATGATAAATTCAAGGCCAGACTGGGCTTTCTAGTGAGACGCTGTCTCAAGAAAGCAAACAGAAGGCTAGAAGGATTGTTGTTGTTTTATCTTCCCCACAAGGGCTGCACCTTAATCTCCTGCTATTTCAGCCAGCAATTGTGACTCCACAGTTACCAGCCTCTGGCAGTGGCCTGGCTGCTCAGGCTGCAGCCTAGTGGGAATTCTATTCCTGCAGGCACTAAAGTGCCACTGCCACTAAAGGAAGCTTTAACTAAATCTCAGTCATTCTATTAATAAATAAGACTCGAGATTCAGAGGCTGGGGTGAAAATCTGCTAGCTCAGAGAGGTGGAGTACAACTAGCTAACCTTCTCTCCTTGCCGGAGTCTCCCAAAGACCAGCACATCCTTCTGCTCTGCTGTAGGGGACAGTGAGCCATGCCTGCTGGAAGCTGGCTACAGGTGTGCCTGACCACGCCTGTCAGGGCGTGGTGAAGGCGAGGTCAGGATGACATGTGACAGGATTTTAAGAGCCTGCAAGGCACATGGGAGCCCTTCTCTCTGGCTTCCCTGTCTTGCTGCCCCGGCACGCTCTGGCTTGCATTTGGCTGGTGTTTATCTAAATAAAGTTATCTTAACCTTACAGGCTAGGAATCATCTCGTATCATCTGGCGCCCAACAGAAATCCACGACCCATTCCGGCTCATTGCAAGCCCACTGGGGCCTCTGCCTTAGTCCAGCAAAGGCCGCCTAGCCCAGAAGCCTCACGCTTGCCATTCTACCAGCCCAGAAGCTGCGGGAAGTGCTCCGGGTCTCTGTGCCACAGCCAACCGAGGTATCTCACCCACTCATACACAGAGACACTATGCATGTGCATTAACCCAGAGGGATGCAGAAATTTCAGGTCCAACTCAAAACAACCACAACTGAACACCTGCGTCACCTGCTGGTCGAAAGTGGTTACTGCATCTGGAGTGGAAGCAGCCTGATTCATCCAGCTAAAAACCTCCTGCTGCATCTGGAGTAGAAGCTGAGTGGTAAATATGGCCGATATTTATCGTTCACCTCAATTGGTAACATTTTGGCTTCTTATGTAAATTCAATGTTCGAGGAAGGTGCTGATCTGCCAATAATTGGCCTGTATGCCTTACTAGCTGTTAGCGTGCTAATGCACGCATTATCACTAGCCAGAGGCCTACAGGACATGCAAGCGTTACATAATGAGGTTTTGGAGACCAGACTGACCCATGATACGTTTATGCAGCACGTAGAACAGAAGCTAGATGATAGGCTTTGCTCTCTGTCTTATACAATACAGGCAGAGCCGTCAGAGGACTGTGATGAACTAAAGAATAAATGTAGCCAACTGGAAACTCAGATAGGCTCTCTGTCCTGTAATCTGGATACTAAGATGCAAGATACCCAGGATAGAGCTAAACAATTGGATAATGCTATTAAATCAATGGCTGGAAAATTCAAGAGGGTAGTTCATAGAGTTGAATGTTTGGAAGATAACCTACAGAACAGGTCTGACAGATTAGAGAGGTCCATCAGGTCCATTGTTGAGGAAAATCACGACCTCGAGTCTAAACTTCAGTTCGTGGATGGCAGTTTCCATGCCACCCAGATGCTAGCTAGAGATGAACGTATCAAACACCTAGAAAACCATGTGGAAGAGCAGTTACAGCGATTTACGGATTCGCTGTCATGCCCAAAATCTTTTATGATTAAGAAGATTAAAACTTTTCGTGAGGATATCATTACTAGATTCAAGGATCGTTGGGATGACTCGGAGACAGAATCACTCCAATACGAAGCACCTACTCCACCCAGTTATATTGATCATTCAACAACTTTAGTTACGTGTACACCATTTATCTACCCAGCAACAATGGTAGAGAAGCCACCTACTAAAAAACACCCCCAAGGACAGGTGGCTTATGTATGGCAACCTATACAGCTGAAGGATCCTAAGCATGTTAAAGAAATCAGTTGTCTCATATGGTCTCCATAGCCCATACGTAAAACAGCTATTACATTCATAACCTTTAACAGGGTGATGCCCATAGATTGGGAACAATTGGTATCAGCTGTACTTGAGAATTCTTGTCAAATCCAGTGGAAGGCATTGGTAAGAGAAAGAGAAAAGCTTCTTGAGTGTCAGGGCATAAGAGACGGTTATAATGCCCCCCTGGATAAGATTCTTGGTGAGGTTATTTATGCTGACCCACAGATTCAGGCTGAATATGACGACCATATGCTGTCCCTATGCAGGAAAGCAGCACTAAACGCCTGGGATAAGGCTCATGAGCCAGAGGAACGAATGGAAGTTTATACCACAATAGAACAGGGACCAATAGAACTATTCCGGGACTTCTTACAAAGGTTTACCAGGGCAGTAGAATTACAAGTAACAGATCTGGCAGTAAGACATTCGATTGTATATACAATAGCTTATGACAATGCAAACCCAATATGCAAAAGAATACTTTTGCCTTTAAAGATCAGATCAGCTCCACTAGAAGAATGGGTCTTGCATAC
The DNA here is from genome assembly GCF_003668045.3 of Cricetulus griseus. NCBI lineage: Eukaryota > Metazoa > Chordata > Mammalia > Rodentia > Cricetidae > Cricetulus > Cricetulus griseus. The sequence continues at coordinate 13,280,434 of NW_023276806.1, read as the reverse complement.
AGCCCACACTGACTATAGTGTGCAAGATGCTGGAGTCTGGGCAGGAGAAGATATCTCTAGAGGTTTCAAAAGGCAGCAGGAGATTGAGAGTTCTAGAGGTGACGATGGAAGGGCTTGGGAAAGAGAAAAACCTTACAGGGATCAATATAGGTACCAAGAGGCCAGGGTTCATCACTACTATGAACCAGAACCTCGGGTAGGAAAAGCCCACTCCAGGAGACCATGAAGATGTCAAGAACCTAGATGTTTCAGCTGTGGTAGAATTGGACATATAAAGAGAAATTGTAGGCAAAGAACTTCTAACAATCCCTTACTCAAAAGGCCACTGCTTTCTGGATTGTGTAGGAGATGCGGTAAGGGCAGACACTGGACTAATGAGTGTATATCCACCAGGGACATGCAAGGGAACCCGTTGAGGCCAGGAAACTCCAAAGGGGGACTCAAGAAGTCCCCCACATCGAAAAAGGTTCAGTCATTTCCAGTAGCAGTAGAAGACAATCTCTCACAGGACTAAGAGATAGTTCTTTGTCTATTGTGAACGATGACACTGCTATAAATGGTAGTTTGACTAGTGATGAAGAATCAGATAAGACTGGACAAGACAAAAAGCGCATATTTTGGCAGACTTCCATCAAAGATAAAAGGTCTCATTTAAAAGTAAAAATTGGGCTGGAGAGATGGCTCAGTGGTTAAGAGCACTGACTGTTCTTCCAGAGGTCCTGAGTTCAATTTCCAGCAACCACATGGTGGCTCACAACCACCTTGAATGTGATCTGGTGCCCTCTGCTGGCATGCAGGCAGAAGACATAATAAATAAATAAATTAATAAATGAATCTTTTAAAAAAGTAAAAATCAATAATAAGATTATCAATGACATTTTAGACACTGGTGCTGACATCATTATCATTACACAAAAATCCTGGCTGCAGAAGTGACCACTTAGGGAAGATAATGTACCATTTTGGGGAACTGGAACTCTATGTGGAGTTCAACAGAGTGTTCACTTGGTGGTCTGCATTGGACCGGAAGGACAGAAAGGGAAACTAAAACCATATGTGGCAAATATAGCTATAAATCTTTGGGGTCGTGATCTCTTACAGCAATGGAACACTCAGATTAATATCCCTCCAGTGTCAGATACAAATTATGTGCAATCAATGGATAGTAGAAAAGACCTGGTAAGACGCTATGGGAAACGTTTGCCAACCATCCATGCTGTACAGAAACTAAATACAAATGATAGACCTTCAGAGGAACCAAAGGCCCTGCCATTAAAATGGCTTACATATAAACCTGTCTGGGTAGGACAATGGCCTTTGACCCCTGAGAAGCTAAAGACTCTAGAAAAAATACTACAGGAACAGCTGTATGCTGGACAAATAGAGGAGTCTATGAGCCTTTGGAATTCTCCTGTATTTGTTATCAAAAAGAAGTCAGGTAACTGGAGAATGCTGACAGACCTGAGAGCCATAAATAAGGAATTCAGCCTATGGCCTCTCTACAGCCTGGAATGCCACAGCCTTCCTTATTACCCAAAGGATGGCCGATCATAGTAATTGACCTGAAAGACTGATTTTTCACTATACCATTACAAGAAAGTGATAGAGAGAAATTTGCATTTACTGTACCAACTCTTAATAACTCACAGCCAGTTCAAAGATATCAGTGGAAGGTTTTGCCACAAAGGATGTGAAATAGCCCTACTTTATGTCAACATTTCGTACAACCTTTGGAAATAATTCATAAGAAATTTTCACAATCCCTCATTTACCATTACATGGATGATATTCTTTTATCAGATTCCAATAAGGAAACTTTGGAACGTATGTTTGAAATGGTGAAGGAAGTGCTGCCTAAATGGGGGTTACAGATTGCCCCAGAAAAGATACAAAGAGGAGATTCTATTAACTATTTAGGTTACAAGATAGACTTACAAAAGAATCAGGCCACAGAAGGTACAAATTAGAAGGGATAGTTTTCAAACTCTTAATAGTCTTCAGAAGCTGCAAGGGGAAATTTCTCAATTACAGACAATTATTAGGGTAAAAGGGCATTACTTAAAGCATTTAAAAATGGCCCTTAATGATGATAAGGACCTAAACAGTCCACGAATATTATCTGCTGAGGCAGAAAAAGAATTACAATGGGTAGAAAACAGAATATTGGATGCACATGTAGATAGAATAAACCTTGATTTAGACTGTATTCTGGTTATCTTGCCATCCAGAGAATACCCTTCTAGAATTCTGATGCAAAGGGAAGACACCACATTGGAGTGCATATTTCTGCCACATGAACAGAATAAAAAGCTAAAGACATATATAGAAAAGATTTCAGATTCGATTTTAAAGGGTAAATTAAGACTTCATCAACTGACTGGAAAAGATGCAGCAGAAATTATAGTACCTTTAACTAATGAAGAAATTTCCTCCTTATGGATGGATAATGAATATTGGCAAATAGTTCTTACTGACGTTTTCGGAACGATCAGCAACCACTATCTGAAAATTGACAGAATTAAATTCATAAAAAAGACAGTCTGGATTCTTCCACGTATTATAAGACAAACTCCCATTTCTGGAGTTCTTACCTTCTACACTGATACCAACAAATCAGGTAAGTCAGGTTATAAAGCAGGTGAAGTAAGTAAAGTAGTTCAAAGTCCTTATACATCTGTACGGAAGGCAGAATTATATGTAATTCTCATTGTGCTTATAGATTTTACGGAACCTCTTTATAGTTACTGATTCCCAATATGCAGAGAGTTTTCTTATACATTGAGACTGCAGAATTTGTTCCTGATAATACAGAATTAACTTCACTGTTTCTACAATTACAGGAAACAATCAGAAACAGAAGTAATCTTATATACATTACACATATCAGATCCCATACAGGTCTTCCAGGCCCACTAGCACAAGGCAATGATGAGATTGATTGTTTATTAATTGGAAGTGTGCTAGAAGCCTCAGAATTTCATAAGAAACATCATGTAAATAGCAAGGGTTTGAAAAAGGACTTCTCCATCACTTGGCAACAAGCCAAGGAGATAGTGAGAAACTGTCCTACTTGTTCCTTTTATAACCAAATTTCACTGCCAGCAGGCTGTAATCCTAAGGGCATTTGGAGAAATGAGGTTTGGCAGATGGATTCTTTCACTTTACAGAATTTGGAAATTTGAAATATGTGCATCATACTATAGACACATTCTCAAGATTCCAATGGGCTACTGCTCTCAACTCTGAAAAAGCTGATTCTGTTATTACACACCTGCTAGAGGTGATGGCAGTTATGGGTATACCTGAACAAATAAAAACTGACAATGCTCCAGCATATGTCTCTACAAAAATGGAACAATTTTTCAAATATTATAACATAAAGCATGTCACTGGCATACCACACAATCCTACAGGACAAGCAGTGGTTGAGAGATCTAATAGCACACTTAAGGAGATGCTCCATAGACAGGCTGGGAAGACAAAACCCCCAAACATAAGTTGCATAATGCTTTATTGACACTAAATTTTCTTAATGCCAATGAAAAAGGACAAACAGCTGCAGAAAGACACTGGACTACGGAAAAAACTGCTGCACTGAATCAGCCAGTATACTTCAAAGATGTACTAACCTCTGTATGGAAACCAGGGCATGTGTTACGTTGGGGTAGGGGTTTTGCATTTGTTTCCACAGGAGAAGAAAAACTTTGGATACCATCAAAGTTGATCAAGATTCGAGTTGAAAAAGACAAACCTCTCGACAAGGATAAGTGACAGGTATTTACCTGAGGCACATCTCGCAAGCTAAATAGAAACTTCCTGAAGGAAAGGGAAGTGTTTTGCTTTTATCTTCACAGGAAAACTCATCTCCAGAAATCCAAGAACACTACATGGGTAGATGCTTAAGAAGAAAAGGTAGCTATAACCATCAAACAAAAGTAACATGCCATACGGCAAACTTTACAGCTGTCTATTAAAGAACTGTATTTCTCTTTATTTTCCTAGTCCCTAATCAATTAAGTCAATGCTAGATTTGGAGGTGGATTTGGCTTTCCTCCTCTAAAATCCAAGCACGTTGTTTAACTAAACTTTAGAGTTTCTGTATTGTATCAAGAAGCCAATTGATGTAATACAGAACGAGAGAATTTGGGGACTGTCTTTGTCTTTTTTGGCTCTTCAAGGTGTACACCATCTCATAATCATTATTTTTCCATGGTTGCCTTTCCCAGCATGCATACATAACCAAGCAAACATTTCTCTGCTAACACTTATGTTTGAGTCCCACCCAGCCAATGAAGACCTGCCTGACAGCAATCCCTGGATGCTCCAGAAGGAAATTAGGCCATACCTCCTAGACTGCACTGGATACAACTTATTCCATTTCAAGTGACACTCCGACCAGAGCTTCGGGTACTGGCTTCAATCAAGTTGAAGATTTCAACCTAGATCTTCAGTTAAGCAAATCCCATCTAACATGGACTGGATATAATCCATTAGAGACTTTCACTATACTAACATTTTCTTCCCACAGGACCCACAAGGCTACCGCCGTCCCATTTTAGCAGGAAGTAACTTGGAGGATTCTATGCCTCCTTACCCCATTATTGTCTCTTAGGGTAGTGTAAGTCTAGTTAGGGATATCTTACTATTGTTTATGGTTGGGATTGGAAGGAGGTATTCAGGCTTGGACACCTCTTTTCAGATGACTTTAGGGTTTAGCAGATGTAGACATAGTTAGGATGTGACATAGCAGATTACTGTATCTTCTTATATTTCACCTTTATGATTGTTAATTTTGGATACTTTACACTGTTAAGCTTTAATCCTCTTTTAGACCAAAAGGGGAATTGTGGGGGACAGCGTAAGCCACGCCTGCTAGAAGCTGGCTATAGGTATGCCTGACCACGCCTGTCAGGACATGGTTAAGGTGAGGTCAGGATGAGGTGTGATAGGGTTTTAAGGGGTTGCAAGGCAAATGGGAGCCCCTCTCTCTGGCTTCCCTGCCTTGCTGCCCCTGGCATGATCTGGCTTGCATTTGGCTGATGTTTATCCAAATAAAGTTATCTTAACCTTTCAGGCTACGAATCATCTCCTATCACTCTGCCAAACAAAAAAGAAGCTGTGTCTCTCCAAATCCCTCCCTACTACTTCTGGCTCCTCGCTCCATCTCTTCCAGATGCCCTCTGAGGCTCTGTGATGACTTTCTCACACTAGCTGCTAACTCAGCCTCCTGACCCAAGGTTAATTCTATTTAATTACATAAATGTAAACTCGGGATTCACAGTGTGATCGAATATCCCCCAAACGATAGCTCAATGAGTAAAGCACTTGTCACACAAGCATAAAATCTGAGTTCAGATTCCCAGGACCCACATAAAAAGCTGGGCATGGGCTGGAGAGATGGCTCAGCAGAACACTTGCTGCGTTTGCCCTCCATGGGTACCCACATATACATACACATACACACAAACTCTCTTTAACAAGGTGGAGAGTAATGAATACTCAATGTGGAACTGTGACCACCACGGGCATATGCATTAGCATAATATATGCATGTATATAGTGCACATCGTACACGCACGCACACGCACACGCGCACACAATAACCCTTGTTTCATCATTTTAGTGTTGGAACAGGAACCACCCTTTGTGTGTCACAACACCATCAGTTAAAACGCTGGGTTTATCTTGGAGTTTTGGTTGGATACTTTTCTGCTGGATTGGTTAGTGAGTTGGTCGGTTGGTTAGTGAATTGGTCAGTTGCTTCTAACTGTTTAACTTCTAACTTCTAACTTCTAATCTGTTTGGGAACTGGCACCATTTTGAAGCTAGCTGCTTTTCCAGCATGGCTGAAATACAAATATGACTCACCTGAGTGAGGATTCACACGTTGGTGTGCGTGATCTAGACCCCCCTCTGGTGAGCAGCTCAACGATGACCCAGCACTCAAGCATCTGCCCTAGTGACATATGGCTTGAGAAATGAATCATAAATACTGCTGTAAACCCTGTGTCCTAAACATAAGAATAGTGTCTTCGGATTGGCAGGTACTGGGCTTTGAAGACTTTGTGAGATGTCCCCAAGGTGTCTCCATAATGACACTTCCCTTCTACTCTGAATTCACCCCAAGCCACTGAGAAATGCACCCAAGTAGTTCAAGTCCAAGATGTTGTCCTTGGTACTGATGCAGCACAGGGGGAAGCCCCTTCCTGTAGCTGGAAGCAATTGGAGCTTCACATTTAGGAATGACTGCAGAAGGCACTGCTGAGCCAGGGTGAGAGCTCTATGGGGTCAGAGGCTGCCTGGGAAGCTGAATAAACCTGGGCTCACAGTAGACAAGCACATCCCCAAGAGGAGAAGTGAAACACTGGACCAAGCTACATCTTTCCTTCTGAGACTCACGAGCACAGAAGCAACTCTGCTGTGAACCAAACCTAGCCAAGGACCTTTCTTTCCTCTCAGTCTTGTCAGGACAATGTTTATCAGAGTTCTTCAAGAAGGACATCTGGTCACCCTGCATTCTGCTGTAATCAGGAAAGTGAGTAAAAACCTCTCTTTAGAGCCCATTCTGGCTGGCATTCCCTCTTCCAGCACTGTAGTTACTTCTTCCCTTTACCTAGCACCCAACACCTACTCACACCAGTCTGAGGGCACAAAGGGGTCACTGCCTTGAGGAGTCCAACATTTCCTTTTAAGTAGTTTAAAGGATATAATCTGTCCTCTTTTGCCCTTACACACATGAGCTGTTGGAGGCATCCATAATTTTAGACTTAAATATCACTAAATGTCTTGTAGCCCAAGAATGGAAATGGAAAATCTAATATCTCTCTCTCTCTCTCTCTCTCTCTCTCTCTCTCTCTCTCTCTCTCTCTCTGTGTGTGTGTGTGTGTGTGTGTGTGTGTGTGTGTGTGTGTGTGTTTGAAAGTCTGTCCCATCTGAATGAATCATTCTTTTTTAAGTCAAAACACATTTTAGCTTTAAACCTTTGATCAGTTACATAAATACCAAGAGCTTCATTCTCACTTGTGTGTTTGTCCTTGTCTGTGAGACTTTACTTCTTGGATTACACATTCACAAGGAAGGCTGCCAGTGCTTCCCTTTGCCCCCAGGCCATCTGTGACCAATGTGTGTGTGTGTGTGTGTGTGTGTGTGTGTGTGTGTGTGTAATGATAAGTGATAAGTCTTTCTGTCAAGCCTCCCGAGCCCGCCCCCCGCCATCCTCCCCAACCCCAGCACATGGGCACCTGAAATAACACACACAGAGTCTTATGTTAATTACAATGCTGCTGGCCAATGACTAGGAATTGCTATCTGCTATCTCTATCAGCCATAATCATTAATCTATACATTTTATAAGACTTAACAAGGACGCCAGCCTTAGAATCCTGTCTTCCCAGGGATTACATCGTGACTCCACAGAGAGAAGGAAGAAGAGGAAGAGAGTGACTTCCTGCTTGTCCCTGCTTATATTCTGAATCTGCCTGGATCACAAGACTTCGCTTTACTACATTTCCCAGAATCCTCCTCGACTCCTAGTCACACCTATCTTGCTTCCCTATTGGCCAACAGTACTTTATTTATCAACCAATAAGACAAACATATACACAGAAAGACCTCCCCCATCATCTCCTCTTTTCTGTCTAAATAAAAAGGGCTTTACCATTAACAAAGTAAAATATATAACAAAACAGTTATCAAGTAAGAATTATAGTTACGATATTTAGTCCATTAACATTTAGCAAGATTTAAAGAAAATATTCTATCATCTATCTTATCTTTGTGAGTCTAAGGTCTTATATGTAGCTTATATTTTGTAATAACTAAAGAAAACTATAACCATAACTGTCTTCAACTCCATCAAAGACCATGAAGATAATATATAAACTCTAGAACTGACAGAGAACTCTCGCTCCCTGGACAGTCATCCAAAGTTCCTCTGTAATGTTGGAGCATCCCATCTTCAGCCTATAGGCCACAGTGTGTCTGGCAGACTTCTCCATGAAGCAGGAACCCTTAAGGACTGTAATTTTCAGCAATCACTTTCCTGTGGGTCCTGCATGTCCAGTTTATGCAGCAACAAACAGTCCAGGCAAGAGAAGTTCTTGCCCAAATGGCCAGTATTGCCATGTTGAAAGCAAACTCCATAACGAGTTTCTTCTATGCCCATCTTCCTCTCAGATATAATTGGTGTGCCAGGAGCAGTTGAAAAACCCTAAACCATTTAAACGCCATATATTCTGTAGGTCTTTGAATGGTTTGAAGACTATCTATCCATCTCAAATACGTCTCTGTATATCTAGAAAACCTAACTAATCTAATTATAAGTTCTGACTATTATAGGTGACTATAAAATCTGTATTTAATTATGCATTACATTTTAAAAGACCTGTATAAACACAATACCTAAACAAGAGGAGAAATTTACATATAACAAAATTAACCTTAAATTTGTATCAATAAATGAAAATCCATACCAATGTAAAGTATTCATTTTTATATCCTATTTCCTTTTTTCTTTAAAAAGAGATTGACTGTGATAATTACCATTTATAACCAACCCCATTAAAATGAAAACAAACATTTATAAGCAATATTTGGGAATTTGGGTGTCGTTCATTCCAAACTACTTCCTGCTGGTTGGGGGTGATGTCCATACCATGGGGATCATGACAAAACACAGAAATCTGGCTGTAGTCATCTATGACTGCATCGTCTCAGCTGTTTTGGATGTAGGATCAGTTGGGCCACTGCTTCAGGGGGTCTTCTTGATCAAACCATATTAGTCTGTAAGGAATCCATAGCTTTCCATTTTCTGTGGAAACACAAGCAAAAACTCTTTAACCACATAACCTGTCCTTATATTTAAATTTATAAGTCAAAGCATTTTTAAAATATATAAGTTGGATTAATTTAGCAGCATTGAAAATAAAATGTATTGTAACAGCTGTAGCTCTTTCCTCAGCAGGCAAACAATTTAAAGACAACAATATAGCATATAGTATTCAGACTGTGTATTTTCATCTTTACATGGCTTTTATTATTCTATTTCTTTTACTTCCTTTTTTTCTGAGACAGGGTTTCTCTGTGGAAATCTGCCTGCCTCTGCTTCCTTCAGCGAATCCTACCAGCATGTGCCACCACTACCACCAGCTTCTCTTCCTTCCTTCCTTCCTTCCTTCCTTCCTTCCTTCCTTCCTTCCTTCCTTCCTTCCTTCCTTCCTTCCTTCCTTTCTTTTAATTACTTTATCCTGTTTCTTTTCTCTCACAAGCCTACATATATTTTTAAACACACTGTAAACCTTTAGAGGTTTTTCTTCATCAGAATCTGTCTTTACTGTAAATCTTTACCTTTTTCTGGCCACGTGATCTTTTATCTGCTAAACAGCATTGCTAAGGGCTGGAGAGATGGCTCAGCCGTTAAGAGCACTGAATCTTCTTCCAGAGGTCCTGAGTTCAATTCCCAGCAACCACATGGTGTCTCACAACCACCTTGAATAAGATCTGGCGCCCTCTGCTGGCATGCAGGCAGAAGACTGTATACATAATAAAATCTTTAAAAATAAATAAAACAAAAAAAAACCAGCATTGCTAAAATTAGTGGGCGTGGACAGCGTCAACTGTGCCAGCCCCCAAGCGGGCGTGGTCAGCATTTCCCGTGTGTGTGTGTGTGTGTGTGTGTGTGTGTGTGTGTGTGTGTGTGTGTGTTTGTGTGTGTGTATTGATATCCTAGGTCTGTAAGTAAAATTCACCTTTCCTGTGTCTGTCTCCTAACCTGAAGTGACTTCACTTCTCCCTAGGGTTGTACAATCTTTGCTGCATTGCCCAAAGAAGCTTCCAACACTGTGAAAGTTTTTAGGGCACCCAGAACATAAAGAGTTGAACTGAGTGTGGGGAAAACTTTCTGATTCTTCGGAGACCTACCCCTTCTTGGAGGACGCAGCTATTAGATGGGTGCTGAGAACTTTGTGTCCCCCGCATCCTTGCAACAACGTTGTATATTTTCTCCCATGATGTGCACACCATCTGTATTCTGATTGCTTGCTTCTCTTTCTCCTACCTCAGTCTGTGGATCTCTCCCAGGGAACAACTCTGTCCTGCTCTTTGGATTTGTTCCATCTGTCTCCTAATGACTAGAAAGGTGGCCAAAGAAGGAAGGGAATGTGGGGCAGATATAGTCCCAGCATCCTGGAATCCGTCCTTGAAAGCTGGTCCCCTTCTGGAAAGCTGCTCCTGCACACTTCCAGCTGGCTCCCCTCTCTCTTACTCCCACTTCTATTCAGTGTCACCACTCAGAATGCCACTTCTGGACATCTTTCCTAAGGTGCGGCCACACAAGCAAATGTGCACGCACTCACATATACACAGTCACTCTGAATCCACTTCCCAGTCTTCTTGGTCTGATACTATTTTGGCTGTTTATTGTCTGGCTCCCTCCACTAGAACATAAACCCCATGAGAACCTTCAGGATCTCAAGTAGGTTCTGGCAAGTGGAAGTGCCTGGCAAGTATCAGTTGAATGAATAAATGGAGAAAGACAGGAAAGCCTGTCTCACTTCTCTTTTTACACTATTCAACTGATACACTAAAGATCTGGTGCTGTATTATAATACGAAATGTCCCACATGTAGTTGAATATTTTTCTCTGTCCCACTGGTCCCCTGGACCAGTTTCTTTCCCACTCACAGGTCCCTGCAGTCACTTATGAAATAATCACTCAGAGGCTAATATTAAATATAGTTGTTTGGCCAATGGCTCAGGCCTATTACGGGCTAGCACTCTATTATAAATTAACCCATCTTTAATAGTCTGTGTATCACCATATGGCCATGGCTTACCAGTAATATTTGGTACCTTACCCCGTTGGTGGCTACATAGCATCTCTCTGACTCTGCCTTTTTGCTCTCTGTAACTCTGTTTGGATTTCCCGCCTAGTTACATTCTGCCTGGCCATTGGCCAAGACAGCTTTATTCATCAACCAATAAAAGCAATGCATATTTTCGGCATATAGAAGGACATCCCATGTCACCCACAGGTTCATATTTTCAGTGCTTGGTCCTCAGACGGGGGAACTAGTTTTCATGTGGTGGTTGGTACTTTAGGAGGTGAGGCTCAACTGAAGAACAGAGACCACTGGGGGCATATCTCATGAAGTTATAACTGGTCCCTGGTCCCTGGTCCATGGTCCCTGGTCCCTACCAGTATCTTCCTATTTCTTGTCTGCCACAAAGTGAATAACTTCTTCACTATATAATCCTTCCATGCTAATGTTCTTCCCAAGCACATGGGACCAACCTTCTCTGAACCCTCCAAAACGATGAGCCAAAAGAAACCTTTGCTCCTTTAACTTGTTCCTGTCAAGTACTTTTATCACAGTGATCAAAAAAGCAACTAAATTACCTGTAAACCTAGAAGGAATGAAGCTGTGTTCTTGTGCCCTTTGTAGACACGGCTTCCTAGATCTTTAACATGGACTGTAGGGGGCAGAATGCATCTTTACTGGGAGAATATGTAAGAAAGTGAGAAATGTGTCAACTCTTTGCTCTTTAAACATTGAAATGAATACTATAAGGAATGTGGTGACCTGTGAGGGGAACCTTCCTGCAGGTGGTTCCAGCCATGTCATCTGCATTAAGAACAGACAGATTCTGATGGAACAGTGAGAAGCACAGTTTTTACAGATGCCCATAGGCATGCCAGCAGAGATGAGCTTTGTTCTGTATATACAAATGGGCACTTGTGAACAGGGGCAAAAAGACACTCTAGGAGGGCCTGATCACATTATTTGGGTGTGATAGTACAGAATTCAGAAAAGGGGCTATTTGGCTGGGAAGCACTCAAGAAGACAGTGATCATCTTTGTTTCACTCACAGATGGTAGATAATTCAGGCACCGATATTTGAGAAGCTTATTGTCATTACATCTCAGGTGTCCAGATGTCATTCATCCGTTCCCTGTCATTAATGCACTGTCATCTAGCGCCAGAATTTTAAAATATAAAAAGCCAGTCTCTGAAATATATGCAGGGCCACTGAGGTCATCAAACACTTGTTTCCGGTGTTAGTGAAACTAAAGCAGAGATCACAGGACAATGGCAGGGAGCTGTTGAACTCCCCACGGGTCTAGGGAAGCCCAGTGCTGCAGAAAGCCTTCAGGCAGCTTCCATCTCCGTTTCAGTTTCACTGCCTGAGAAAACAACTTCAGGAATGCACCTATGTGAGTCCAACAACTTCAACCAAACAAAAACCAAGTCTGTCCTCAGAGCATTGAGAACACACTTCTCGTAGGTAACAGTACCAGCTCACACAGCCTCTGTGATTTCAGTCAGAATTTGGCAGGTTTTCTGACATTTCAGCCCAATATGTTACAGGACAAAACTAGACAAACTCACAGCTGTAGCTGGCTGTTTTCTGTCCTGCTTGCCAGTTCTCATAGCCGCTTATAAAATAACAATCTGAGGCTTAATATTAACTATAATTGTTTGGCTAATGGCTCAGGCATATTACTAACTAGCTCTCACAATAAAATTAACCCATTTTACTAATCTGTGTATCACCATGTGGCCGTGGCTTACCAGTAATGTTCTGGCATCTTACACCTTTGGTGACTACATGGCATCTCCCTGACTCTACAGTCTTTCCGTATCTCTGTTTGGATTTCCCACCTGGCTCTATTCTGCCTGGCTATTGGCCAAATCAGATTTTGGTGTTTTTGTTTTTTTTTTTAATTTTACTATGTTAAAGTTAAAGCCCACAGCCTGGGTTTTGTAATTGTTATTGATTGATATCTTTATTAAGGCAACTTTTCTTCTGTTGAGAAGCTCATCTGATGGACTGACAGGAAGGTAGCATGATGGTGGGGCCTTCAATCTATGTGGCAGACGCTGTTATACAACATCAATGTCAGAAATTGCAACTATGGAGAGATGCATTTCATTTCTGAAGAAAATGTTTCCTTCAGAGAAATATTCTCACTCCAAGGAGTATGTCACAGGTGTGTGGCCACCACTATCTTGGCTTCTTGAGAGGGCTGGGACTGGGTCTCTCTGACACCATCTTGCCCTGGAACAGTTCCACGAAAACTAGGTAACAAAATCTTCCATCCTGCTACTTTCAAGTGACCAGAGTTGTTGGAAAGGAAGTGGGGGAGGAGGGCTTTCTACATGGTGTGGTGGGGGCAGAGGCCTAAACAGAAAGGGGACAGCACAGGTGGGTGTCTTTGGGTGTAGCCAATCATCACTGTGTCTGCAGCCCACAGCACTGCTCGCCACAGGCTGTCTTTGCTATTATGCACCCAGCACTTGTCACCTCTGACTGTTGAACTTATATATGGCAGATTTACTTCTTTTAGACTCTTCAAGAGCTCCCTAAAACAATGAATGAGTCATCTCTGAACTCAGGGTGAAGTGAAGACAACCAGAGGCCACCATCTGCAAAGGGTGTGAGAGCTGGGGAAGGTGGGAACACAGGATTAGGTCTTTCAAATGTTGTGCTGGCACACAGAAAGGATTTGTACTGTGAAATCACAGCTTCCTGTCCACATGATATCTTAGTTACTTTTTCATTGCTGTAATAAGAAACAGTGACCAAGGCAACTTACAGAAGAGAGAGTTACTGGGGGCTACAGTCTCAAAGGGTGAGCCATGACCATCATGACAGACAGCAGGCAGGCAGGCGTAGTGCTGCAGCCGCAGATGAGAGCTTGAGACACAAGCACAAGGCCATGAGAGCTAACTGGAAATGGTGTGGGCTTTTGAAATCTCAAAGCCCACCCCCAGTATCATACCTTCTTCCAACCAGGCCTCACCTCCTAATCCTTCCCCAAGAGTTCCACCAACTGGGGAACAAGTACTCAAACATATGAGTTTGTGGAGACCAATCTCAGTCAAACTGCCTCATGTGATTTCTCACTGGACTAGAGGACAGATGTGGGCTTTCATGTAAAAGCAGATGGGAGGAGTAATTGAATTTGGCTTAGTTCCATGCAAGTAGGGACAAACTATGATGTCCTGCCGCTGAGCTGACCAAGGGACCTTGCTCTTGTGATATTTCTTTCTTTCTTTTTCTTTCTTTCTTTCTTTCTTTCTTTCTTTCTTTCTTTCTTTCTTCCTGTTTTCGAGACAGGGTTTCTCTGTGTAGCTTTGGAGCCTGGCACTCGCTCTGTAGACCAGGATGGCCTCGAACTCACAGAGATCTGCCTGCCTCTGCCTCCCAAGTGCTGAGATTAAAGGCATGAGCCATCAACGCCCAGCTTGTGACATGAGTTTCAATGGATAACTCTGAGACACTGTTCAAAAGGAGCATAATGTGTTACATAATTTCACATTTAGTATCCACATTTAAAAAAGTAAATGAGCCAACCAGAAGCAACCTAGATGTCCCTCAACTGATGAATGGATAAAGAAAATGTAGTACATTTATACAATGGAGAATTATTTAGCTATTAAAAGATCATGAAATTTTCAGGCAAATGGATGAAAGTAGGAAAAAAAAAAACATCCTGAATGAGGTAACCCAGTCCCAGAAAGACAAACATGGTATGTACTCACTTATAAGTGAATAGTAGCTATAAAATAAAGGAGAACCATGCTATAATCCACTCCCAGAGAAGCTTAGTAACCAGGAGTGCTCAATGAAGGGATTCATGAATCTCCCTGAGGAGGGGAGGTAGAACAGACAGGAATGAGGACAGGAACAGGAGGGAACAAGTGGGGGGAGGACGGAGGCAGAGGACTGGGAGTGACAACAGGAATAGGAGAACATCTCAGGGATGAGCTAGAAACCTAGTGCAATAGAAACTCCCAGGAATCTACACGTGTGACCCTAGATATGACTGCCAGTAATAGGAGATATGTAGCCTGAACCGGTCATTTCCTGTAACCAGGCTTCCAGCGGAGGGACTGGGATACCAACCTAGCCACAAAACCTTCGTCCTACAATTTGTCTTGCCTACAAGATGTATTGGGGTAAAAGTGGTACAGAAATGATGGGAGTGGCCAACCAATAACTGCTCCAGTTTGAGACCCATTCCCCATGGAGGAACCAACCCCCGGTACCACCTTGGTGAGGGCCAAGAAGCAGAGGCTGGATAACCCAGAGACCCAAGACAGAACCAAACAGGACTGGCAATTTTTTTAAAAGTCAATGAAATGACCCCTAATGATATTCTGCTATACTTGCAGCCAGTATCTTAGTATAATCATCATCAGAGAGGCTTCATCTGGCAAACTGATGGAAACGGATGCATCCACAGCCAAACATTAGATGGAGCTTGGAGAATCCTGTGGAAGAGGAGGAGGAAGAATTATAGGAACCAGAGGGGTTAAGCACCCCAAAGAAAATCCACAGAATCAACTAACCTAGGCTCATAGGGGCTCACAGAGACTAAAGCATCAATCCGGGAGCCTGCATAGGTCTGACCTATGCCCTCTACATATATGTTACAGTTGTGTGGCTTGGTCTTCTTGTGAGACTCCTAACAGTGGGAGCAGGAGCTGTCCCTGACTCTTTTGACTGCTTTTAGGATCCTTTCCCTCCTACTGGTTGCCTCGTTCAGTCTTAATACAAGGGGTTGTGCCCAGTCTTACTGCAACTCGATATGCCCTGTTTGGTTGATATCCATGGGAGGCCTGCTCCTTTCTGAAGAGACACACAGAGGAGGAGTGGATGGGGGGGTGGGCTGGGAGAGGAAGCTGTATTCAGGATGTAATATATGAGAGAAAAAATAAAAATAATGAACCAGTTGAGTTCAGCAATTTATTTAACATCACAAGTCTAAAATATAATAAGGTTACATAATTGTTATAAAAGTTAACAAAGATATTTTGTTCTGTTTGTTTGTAGTACTGTGCTAGAACTCTAATGTGCATTTGACATTTGGAACACAACTCAGTTCTGAATAACTACATTCCAAATGTTTGCTAGCCAGATGTGGTTAATGGTTACCACAGTGGTCAAAGAAGTTCTATCCTATCCTTCAAAGCTTCCCCATGCAGGCTGGGGAGAAGCATTTGTCAGGCGAGCATAAGAACCCAAATCCTTTCCCAGAATCATGTAAAAAGCCAAGCTTGGTAGTGTGATCAAGTAAGAAGAAAAAGGCATTCGGATCCCTGGGACTCACCCGCCAACCAGATTAGTCTAATCAATGAGCTCAAAGCCAGTGAGAGACTCTTGTCTCAGAGTAAAGTGCACGGGTACAGAGTAACAAACAACCTGGTGTTGTCCTCTGTCTTGCACATGGACACACACACACACACACACACACACACACACACACACAGAGAGAGAGAGAGAGAGAGAGAGAGAGAGAGAGAGAGAGAGCCAGAGACAGACAGAGAGACAGAGACAGAGACAGAGAGAGACAGAGACAGAGACAGAGACAGAGACAGAGACAGAGACAGACAGAGACACAGAGCGTTCTCCACGGGACTGAGCCCTAACTGGCTGTTGTGGATTCTTCCACTGACACAGCTTATCCAGACTTTTCTTTCCTCCATTTCTGGGATTATGTGACCAATGTTGGTGGGGTTTTCTTGTCCCACCAGCAGCTCCCAAATAAACACCCTGAGGCTTAATATTAATGCTTGGCCAATAGCTCAGGCTTGTTACTAGCTAACTCTTACATGTATGTTAATCCATATTTCTTATCTATGCTTTACCACGTAGCTCAGTACCTTTTTTCAGTATGGCATGCCCATCTTGCTTCTCTCTGGGTCTGCTCTTGACTCCTCAGCTAGCCCTTCTTTCTCCCAGAATTCTTGTGGTCTGACTCTCCTGCCCAATCTCTCCGGCCGAGCTACAGACCAGTCAGCTCTTTATTAACCAATGAAAGTAATGCATATTTACAATGTACAAAGATTGTCCCACAACAGACCAATAGACTACCTGCTCCCAGGTCAGTTTCTAGAAGCTCAGTCTAACACAGAAGACTAAACCCATGAGCTGTGGAGATCCACATCCTATAGTTGTTGCTGTGTTGAGAGCATGGTTGACAAGGATGCCAAATACAGAAGCCAGCTCTGTCTGGGTGTGCAGCAAAGCTGAGAGGTGACTTCACATCCATCAGCACTGAATTGTCCCTAGAAGAAGCCTGACCCCAAAACCTCCGCACAGATGAACCAATTCTCCTGTCCCGAATTTGCCTGATGAAACGGAAATCTCCTTCTTATTTACACTTGCCCTCCGATTCTCCTATGCAAAATGGAGTAGTCCTGTGAGGTATTTCCAGGCATATTTTAGCCTCAATCCTTTATTTCACTGAGTAAAAGTTAATATATTTCAATATCTATGAGCCAGACAAGTGAACAAAATACTCCAGCCAAACTGCTTTACTCTGTGCAAACAGTGAGTTTAAATACCAGCAGTGACATTTCATTTTGGTTCCCACCATGCATGCAACCAAAGTCACTTACTCTAAGGCTACCAATGAACTTCTGCTTTGAAATCAGGAATTTTGGTCTCTCCCTACTGCAGTTATCTGCAGTATTCAACACATGGAACAGCCTTGTCTTTGCTCATTCCATTTCAATAAGTGCTTCTTTAAAGCATAATTGCAAACCAAACCCTGTTACTAACACCTTAAATACCTCCAAAAATAAAACAAAGACCTTTGTCCCTTGTGGTGCTGACATTCTAGAATAGACCACATTGTTAGCCATGAATGTAAAAAGGCAGTAGTGTTTTATAATATGGAGACCAAACTGCCCTTTTCAGGGCTGGAAGGAAACCCTTGAGCATTAGAGGCAGGAAAATAGGGGTGAGAAGATGGCAATATGAGATTTCCATCTTAAGTATCACACACACACACACACACACACACACACACACACACACACACACACACAAGATCCTGAAAATTCTATGCACAACAAAATGATAAGTATGTTTTTTTTTCTTTTCCTTTCTTTTTTTCTTTTTAAGGTAACAGAGGAGTCTGGAACATCCTCTCTCTGCAATCTTCATCTTCTTCTCTCAACTGTCCCCATGCAGTGACCTCTGCTCAGATGCCTGACAACCCCTCAGCTTTCAGGCTCCTGTCTGCATGGAGCTCCCATCTTGTGGGGCTTCTGCCTTGTAGGGAGTTTGGAGGAGGATGGTGGGTGAGGGTGAATGATCCTATTTCAAAAACTAAAAACTAATACGTTTCAAACACTGAAATGTCTTCTAAAATAAGAACCCTAAATCAGCAATATGCTCTTAATTCCTAAAATCATTTGTACTGAGAGCTGGAGAGATGGTTCAATGGTTAAGAACCCTTGCAGCTCCTCCAAGGGTGCAGGTTTAAGTCCCAGCACCCATGTGACTGCTCACAACCTCTGAAACTCCAGTCCCGGGGAATCAAGCCCTCTTCAGGCTTATGCAGGCATGGCATACGCGTGGTACACAGACACACATGCAGGCAGAACACAGAAAAGAAAAAGAAAGGTTAAAACTTTTTAAAATATTTTTATTTGTGTGTGTGTGTGTGTGTGTGTGTGTGTGTGTGTGTGTGTGTGTGTGTGTGTGCTGCACACATCAAGCAGTGCCAGAAGAGGGTGGCAAATCCCCTGGGACTGGAGTTGTAGGTGATTGGGGACTCACCTGATATGGGTGCCAGGAATTGAACCCTGTGCTCTACAAAGCAGCAATCCACTGCTCTCAGCCACTGAGCTCTCTCTCCAGTGCTGAGCAATATGCTTCCTAAAGATACCTTGATAATATGTACATGAGAAACAATGGCCCACCTGTTGGTAGACCCCTACTTAGAAAGAGCACATGAGTTTTTCCTGGTGAAACAAAATCAAAATGCTAACCCCATTAAAAGCCAGTTGACACACTTCCTCTGGGAACTGTATTGCCTACATCAGCAGCAGGTTCTACAAGGCTGTTGGTGGTTGATGGAGTGAAATGAATATTGACAGCAGCCTAGGTTGACTTTCAGAGTTAGTACCCAGCAGTTTATGTCATGCAAAGTGAGCTCGCTGCCCAGAAGTCGAGGCGCTGAAAATACACCCTCACATTCATCAGCTTGACGTGGCCAAAAGCAAACAATATCCCCAAGAGCTCTCTCCATCAAAAGCTCAGGGTCAATGTCAATGCAATAGCAACAGTGGGTTTTGCTTCTGCTCTGTGGGCCAGCCAGTGGTATGAGCACTGGCCAGAAGGAACTGGTATAGAACGAGAGATGGAGGTGAGGCTTGCTCAAGGCAGCAGAGCAGAGAGGAAAACCTGCAGGAGAGGGGAACCAAGGTCATCGTCAAAATGGGGCTGAGAAACACAAGATCTGAAAGATGTGTTGGTAACGATAGCAAGTCTCAAAAAATAATGAGACAGCAACAATGGCTGACATCTGCCAGCAGGATTCATTCGAGAAACTGAACGCCTTTTACATCCATCAACCTGTGAGACCCGGTTGCAGTTTCCTTCTGTCCAAATGCTTCTGTTTCCAGCGTTTTGTGTTTACTCCTCGATTATTTGAGCATTGTTTGCTGAGTAGATGAGGAACCTGGGCACAGAGCAGTTATGTAACTTGCCTGAACTTGATACAGTAAGTGGTAAAGGAATGATTCAAGACAGAGGAAAGCAAAGCTGGAAACCAGAAAATGAGGTGAGTCAGAAACCACAGAGACAGGGCCCAGGGTGGAGGAGGGAGCCCAGGGTGGAGGAGGGAGCCCAGGGTGGAGTAAAGGGTAGAGGAGGGAGCTCAGGGTAGAGTCAAGGGTGGAGGAGGGAGCCCAGGGAGGAGTCAAGGGTGGAGGAGGGAGCCCAGAGTGGAGGAGGGAGTCCAGGGTGGAAGAGGAGGCCCAGAATAGAGGAGGGAGTCCAGGGTGGAGTAGGGGATCCAGGGTGAAGCCCAGGGTGGAAGAGGGAGTCCAGGGTGGAGGAGGGGGCCCAGGGTGGAGGAAGGGGCCCAGGGTAGAAGAGGGGGCCCAGGGTAGAAGAGGAGGCCCAGGATAGAGGAGGGAGTCCAGGGTGGAATAGGGGACCCAGGGTGAAGCCCAGGGTGGAGGAAGGGGCCCAGGGTGGAGGAGGGGGCCCAGGGTGGAGGAGAGGGCCCAGGGTAGAGGAGGGGGCCCAGGGTGGAGGAGGGAGCCCAGGGTGGAGGAGGAGGCCCAGGGTGGAGGAGGGGGCCCAGGGTAGAAGAGGGGGCCCAGGGTAGAGGAGGGGGCCCAGGGTGGAGGAGGGAGTCCAGGATGGAGGAGGGAGCCTAGGTTGTAGTCCAGGGTGGAAGGAACCCAGAGTGGAAGAGTGGGGTCCAGATGGAGGAGAGAGCTCAGGGTGGAGGAGGGGTTGAGGGATTGGTGGGTACAAGTGTGTTAGCTCTAAGACCAGAAGACTTTCAGAACACTGAATTCTCTACACCTCTTTGTGGTGGGTCACCATGGCAGCTCAGCAGAGCCATGGAGTATGGGGAAAGCACTTTGATGCCGACGGGTCCAGAATATCTTTCTCAGCTGAACCTTCTAGCACAGCCCTGTATCCTAGCTGGCCAGGGAGCTGAAGCAGGAGGGTCAATTTGAGTTCAAGATGAGCCTGGGCTACAGAGTAGTTCAAGACCAGCCTAGGTAATTTATAGAGACTTTGTTTTAAAATAGAAGAGTATGAAAAGGTCTGGAGATTTGGCTCAGAGATACAGTGATTGCCTAGTATGAGAGAAACCTTAAGTTCCACCCCCAGGAACTTGTTAGAATTTTGTTTAAATTAAAGATAAAGAAGAGGAGGAGGCACAAGATGAGAAATAGGATGAGACATATTAGACATAGTAACCAGTTTATTATAGGCCCAGTAGAATAGGGAGACTAAGAAAAGAGGAACATGGTTAATGGCTGACCGCCATAAAGAGTAGAGAGAGCGTAAATGGGCAGAGATCTGTCTTTTAAAGGGGTCCTCTGCACCTGCGTGCAGACTTAGTTCCCATGGAACCCTGGGCTGACCAGGGTACTGCCTGTTCCGCTAGGTAACAGGGGCAGGCCAGCTTAATGTCTGAACCTTTCAGACCTCCCGAAATAAATAAATATAGATTTCAAAAAGAACATCTTTCTGTTTGGTTACTCAGCATTCATTTATCAACATGCCAGACACTGTTTCAGCATCGGTGGAAAGGTAGAGAAGGAGCTGGCCTTACTGAGGCTATGGTCTAGCGGAAAAGTAGAGTGGACAGTAGTCAAATAGGCAAGCTCTTACCCTGTTCTCTCATATGGTACCAGGCTAAGATAAAGAGAGAAATAGCAGCTTTGTACTCTTGAGGCCAAGCCTCTGCCATTTTGTACAGTTTTCTGAGTACAAGTGGCTCTGACAAGATGAGTTCAAAGGCTTGGAGCTGCAAGCACTGTCAAAACCATTAGGCCAGACATTCCATTTTCTTTTGATTTACCTTATCTCAACCCCCATCCCTCCCTCTCTCTCTCCTTCTCCCTCTCCCCCATTCTCTCTCTCTCTCTCTCTCTCTCTCTCTCTCTCTCTGTGTGTGTGTGTGTGTGTGTGTGTGTGTGTGTGTCTGGTGTGAAGAAAACACCACTTCTTGAGGGAACCCACTACAAAGCACTCTAGTTCTCACTGCATTTCACTCCCTTTTTGCTGCTCTCTACTACAACTCATTTTAGCTTTGGGCCTGTCCTTTCAATTACTTTACGTTCTCCACTTTGCATTATCACAAGTTAGAGAAAATGCCCTTTTGCATAAGCAATGTTTGTAAGCCATGTTTTGTTCTGAGGTGCTCAAAGGTAGAAAGGCAAGGGTAGGCATGCAAGAAAGAAAACTTCTACAGGCCCAGCCTCTCCTCGGTGACATGTGGATCACTTCCATCTTTTCTGTTTTATCTTTAAGCTTCCATGAGGACTTTATTGAAGAGGGGGTTCTATAATTAGGGGGGAAATTGGAGGCCTGCAGGGATGGCTGAGTCACACAGCGCTTGCCCAGAAAACATAAGGGTCCAAGTTCAATTTCCAGCACCCTTGTAAGAAGCCAGTTTGGTAACTCTAGTGCTGGGAAGGTGGAGACAGTTGGGTTCCTGGGGCTCACTGACCAGCTAGCCTAGCCTATGCTAGTGAGAGATCTTCTGTTGCTATGATAAAATCCCCAGTGAACGCAACGTCAGTCAGTAAGGAAGAGCTTACTTAGCTCATAGTTCCAGGATATATACAACATGGGGAGGAAGTCATGGCGGAATGACCTGGAAGCATCCATCCATAGTAGAGACCAGAGGGAGGTGAGCATCAGTGCCCAGTTCCCTTTGTCCTTTTTGTTCAGCCCAGGGCTGCAGCCCAAGGAATGGTGCTGCTAAAGCCAGGGCAGATTTTCCTGCCCCGATTAACCTAATCAGGATAATCTGTCACAGGCAGGCCCAGAGGCTAACCTAATCCACAGAATTCTTCTCAGGTGCGCACAGAGGGTTACAATTCTAGATTCTGCCAGGCTGACACTAAGTATTAGTCATCACAGTCATCACAGAATTTGTCTCCAAAGACAAGGTGGGGCCAACAAGATGACTCAAAGGTAAAGGCACTTGCTGCCATGCCGGGCTGGCTTTCCATCCCAGAACCCACACGGCGGATGGAAAGAACCAATTTCACTGTTTGCCCTCCAACTTTAACACATGAACTATGACACACACACACACCCCACACGAGAGAGAGAGAGAGAGAGAGAGAGAGAGAGAGAGAGAGAGAGAGAGAATGTGATGCCAAAGATTTCCCTCTGGCCCCAGATGCATGGATGCACACGTGTAATATGGAGCCACAGACATACAAATACACACATACACACAAAAGTTTGAAAACCCTCGTTTCCAGTGTTTACCCGTGACCAAGCCACTGGTGTAAATGTGAACGCAAGCAAAACTGGGAACAGTGTGGGCACTAAGACACTTTGGCTGCCTGGGCTCAATAATCCTTCATATCTTAGAAGCAGCCAGAAATCAGCTTCGAAGCCACCTTCCTCCTCTACACAGACCCCTGCTGCTTATGGAGGACTCTGCGAGTGTCTCCCCAGAGTTGTTAGGATGGATCCCTAGTTTCACAACTCTGTTGATGTCACTGGTTCCAGGTACCAGTTCAATATCAGAACCAACTGAGAAGTTCTGAAACTGCCACTGCCACTTAAAAGGCTAAGTATGGTTAGCACATGACCCAGAAATTCCACTCTTAAGGCTGTCCCCAAAAGAAATGAAAGCATATGCTCACACAACTTTATGTGTGTGTCCACAATACTCATTCATGGCTGTCAAAATATGCAGAATGAATCCAAATGTCCCCAGAGTGACATAAATAAGACGTGGCCTATCCATGCTTGGAATACGAGTTGCCCACAGAAAAGGAATAAAGTACTGTTACAGTTTAAGCTGTGGCCTCCTCGTCACAGTGCCAATGCCCTGTGTGTCCAGTTCCATCTATTACCTTCCTAAGCCCTGAGCTCACTTCTGGCCCCTTCTACCTCAACAGTCTGCAGGGTGATCCAGTCAGACTCAGCTGGGAACCCGTTAAGGGGCCCTACAGTCTGCAGGGTGATCCAGTCAGAGTCAGCTGGGAACCCGTTAAGGGGCCCTACAGTCTGCAGGGTGATCCAGTCAGAGTCAGCTGGGAACCCGCTAAGGGGCCTACAGCTCCTTTCCCAGCCAGTCTAAAGTCGCTCATTGTCTCTTAGGAAGTCAGACAACCACATGACAACCTTTCCTAGCCTGCCTAGACAATAGACCTGAGGACATTACACACTTTTGCCTTGCTCCAGCATCTGCTCAAGCAGCCTTCCTGAATGATTGTGTCCTGACAGTCAGTCGGTGCACCACTGGTGATGAGAACACCGGTCTCGGTATCAGAGATGAGTAGAAATCCGGATTCTGCTACCTGCTGGGAGAATGGCCTTAAGCAAATCATGTTTTCTAAACCTTAGATTCCCCAGCTGTCAAGGGAAGATAGTAAGTCTCCCTAGAGGCAGTTGTCAGGATAACATTGTGGAAGTTCATTCATTTTCACCACATGGCACCTCCCGGGTCTCCTTCACAAAGTCCCCATGCTGGGACAGGGGATTTTCCCCACACATTATTTTGCCATTAACACCCAGGAATATCTATATATCTCAGAGATAGTCACTTTCATTTTCTATTTACAAGAAACTTCTAGCTCACAATCACCTGGAATTAAATGTGTTGTTCAGTACAGTATCTTATATCCAACAGGAAGTTCAGGATAAATCATTAAGTTGTTAAGGCTCCACTGATAAAATCCTGCCACTCAGCTTAAAGCTTTGCTTTTAAGATGTTGTTTGTCTTACATCTTACCACTTGTAAATGATATATTCTTCCTCCCCCTACAGCCCTAGAAAAATTCCCTAATTGATTTCTACTAATTGTTCTCAGAACACATGTCAGCATCTCCCCAAAATTCACATCAACTGGAACCTCAGAACGTGATCCTATTTGAAAATACATTCATGTGTTGTGTCCCTTAACCACGAGGAGACATTCTGAGAAACTGTCCCAGCATCATGGACTATTATCTCAGTGCCCTGTGTTTGCAGCTTCCAAATCACATCTACAGAACAGGATCAGGTATCTCCGGTTTCAGAGTAGGACATGCGTACACTTACAAGTTGAGATGGCAATGTAGGTTGGTTCCCAGGGTTGGGAAGAGGTACTTATTGCAAAGAATGGCCAGGCATGTTTGTTTGAGGCAATTATAGTCTTGCCCTGTGATTTAGTAGAAAAGGGGAAATAAGTTTCCTAATGGAGGAAGAGAATGCGTTAGAAACCGAGGACTGAGAACTACAGGATACGATCATACACAAGGCTCAGGTCGGAGGACGGCCTGAAACCACTTCAACACTTGCCTGAACAATATAGACCTGATTGCAAAGGAAGAAAAAAGGAAAACTGTTGACAATTTTTCATGACCAAAAGTGACGGTGAAGAGTGTTCACAATGGTACTGGGTGGAGGGAGAATAAAGCTTGGAGCTGTTTCTCTTTCTCACCCTTCTCCAGTCTATTCTTTTTGATAGCTACTGTGAGCCTTTCAAAACAAAATCCAATCTCCCCGCCCCTTCTCTTCCAGGCGTTGTCTCTCACAGCTCCCACTTAGCACCGCCCACCTAGCCCAACCGCTACCTCCTGGGGTTTACATCAGACCGGAGCCGCCCAGCTTGTCTCCCCTCCTAGAACAGTGAAAGAGACCCTCAAATCATAGACGGCACCTGTCACTCCTCTGCTCTGAAGTCTCCATGGCGTCCCTTCTGAGTCAGAGTAAACCTGCATGACTCAGAGCAAAGTCAGATTATACACACAGAGTTCATCTCCCTGTCACACGGAGTCTGCTCACTGGTGGGGCACTCCACTCCTAGAGATCTTTCTCCATCTGTCCACAGGGCTCCTGCCTCACTTCCTGAAGGTGGGAAATTTATCCCTTCTCTCAGTGAGTCTGCACCATCACCCTTCCTACTTCCCTTCTCTATTTTTCCTCTTAGCATTTATGAGCTTGTAACATGTTAAATACCCACACATAATCCTATTTGGCGTAGCACTCTATCTGGAGCTCCTGGTCCACTATGTCCTATGGTTTGCACACGCTGCTACAGTTAGAATACCATCCTGGGAATAGCCATCTGGTCTCCGATAAGAGAACTTCCCCATCACAAGGTGACTAAAACACTTGCCTAGTGAATAATGATAATGGATAAAAACAAACACGAGCGTGCAACTGTGCACCAAGTAACTTCAGAACCTTAACTATATTCCAGGAGGCCCTAGAAGAATCTATCTCTATTGCTAGGTTAGTAAGGGGATACGTTCCTAACAGTGACTTAAAAGTACTCCAAACATTGCTTTAGGTGCTAAAATAGTGGGACTGCAGGTGATGTTTTTAAAGTTAACACCTTTTTTCGTTATTTACTTGTTTACTTTGTTGTTGTTATTTTGATTTGTTTTCTGGTCTCACGATCCTCGTGCTCCTCCAGTCTCCCTAGTTGTGGGTGTCAGCGGGCCCGGACCAGGCCCTCAAACATTTCAATACTGAAGTTATATTATGTGCGCGTGTATGCTTTGCACACCTGTAAGCGTTTGTGCACGATCGAGCAATCATAAAACCTGGAGCAGCAGCACAACAACAGGAAATCGTTGCGCAACATCTGGAAAAGAGAAGCAAAGCAGAGGACCTGACGGCGGACTCGGCCCACGCTCCACCCAAATGCGGAGTCTGCGAGGGCGGGGAGATCCCGCTAAACTGAGCGGCCACGGCCCCGCCCACGGAAACGAGTCCTTCTCGGCAGACCAATCCGCAACCTTATGCAAATAGATCCTGGGCGTGGCTAGAGAGGCGGCCCCTGTCGGCGAAGCCACTCCGGAAGAAGGAGCGAGAACCGCGGGCTAGCACTGATTGGCTGGCCCTATTGGGGGCGGGGGCTGACGGTAGACCCGCCCCTGGAGGGTGGAGCCTGAGCTAGGCCTTCCAGCCTAGGGACGGGGAGGGGGCGTGGCGAGCGAGGCTCCGCAGGCCTCAGGGGCGGAGCCGGAAGTGGGGCGCTGAGATTCCGCACCTCCGCGTTCCGGGAGCCGGCCGGCGGTTCCCCCGGATCTGGTCCTGGTCCCCCAGAGTCACCGGTGGCCTGCGTCCCGGAGACCGGAGGCTTCAGCCTGGGCGGGGCGGCGCGGCGCGGGCCGGAAGGACGCCATCCCGGCCCTGGCCATGGAGGCTCCTGCGCCGTCCCTAACCGAGGAGGACCTCACTGAAGTGAAGAAGGACGTGAGTAGCTCGGCGGGCGAGCGGGGCGGGCGGAGGAAAGCGGAAACCCGAAACCCGGAGCCGAGCGACCGGGAGCTTGGTGTCGGAAGAAGGCTGGATCGGGGCCCGGGGCCGGCTTGGGTGTTTGTGTGCCCTCCGCTCCCCGCCGGGGGCTCCCCATCCTGCCGACCCCCGCCCGCCTCACCCCGCGGGAGCCGCTAGGCCAGCGCCGCCCGGGGTCCCCAGGCAGGAGCGGCCGGGTGAAGCTCGCCCAGCTGGAAGCGCAGCCCGGAATTCCCCGCCGTCAGACGCCCACGCATTTCAATGCAGGGGGGTGTGCGAGCGTCGAGCGAGGCTCGGCTGCCAGGCACACGTTTGAAAACAGTCAGCGGCTGCCTCGCACGCCTGTGCTGAGACCGGGCGGAACGGCACAGGCACCTTACTTAGAGTTTGTGACCCGAGGCACGATGCGCTCGCTTCCTTTCTTCTCTTACTCCAGTTACGAGTTTTGCCAGAAAGTCAGATAAGCGCCACTTAGATCATATACGTGGATTCACGTTAAAGACAGTAACTCGTTCTTTGCTTAGCACCGTAGGTAGTGCTGTTGGAAAACCGTCTTTGCGAACTTGAGAGCAAGTTGTTGAGGTCGTTTCTGCTTCAGATCCCTGTTTCTGCCGTACTTTATCCCTTGTAAGGTTTATTGCATTGCACCCATGATTAAAATTGGCGTAGTTGAGTGGGGTTCGTGCCCCACGTAGTTCCCTTGTTCGGTGTTGTTGGTAGGGCACATCCTGTCCAGAGAGCTTCTTCACATTCTACTTGGGACTAGGTCTTTCATAGCTACCATAGTCTTATTTAAGATGCCAGTAAAACCATGTACTAAAGTATGGCGGCTATGCTTCCAGTTCCGTTTCACACGGTTTTGAATTTTCTCACAATACCTGTAAAGAAGAGAATTGCTTTTCATTTTATAGCTGGCAGAGCAGGACAAGACCTGTCTGTGGACACACATGAGTACTGCAGACCTTTGTCACTGCCCAGTTGGTTCGTTATGACATTAACAGTTTAGCCCTGTATCAGATGTTCACAACTGTAGAGAAACTATGCATGAGCTTCAAGGTGTCTATAGAACGTATTTTTCCTCAGATATCCTATTATTAAAGCTGCTCATGACAAGCTTAAAAATTTGTCGACATAACTTGAACCTCCTTCTTTCTCAACCTCAGACCTCTATTCCAAGTGTTTTCTAGGAATCAAGTTTTAATATTATACAAGTTATTCTTACATTTTCAAAAATGGAGCTTTTCAATACCCCTGCCAGACTTCGTGCTGTTCCTCCTGTACTATCTGTCCTGATAAATAATGGGAAGTTGTGCACATGATACTGTTTTCAGGGTCTCCTTTCTGTGGCTTCTGTTGCCTGTGGTCAGCCATGGTCCAAAGATATTGGACGGGAATTTGACAAGTTACATGGTACAAATTGAGCACTGCTCTAAGTAGCATGATAATCTTGTACCACTCACTGCATCTGACCAGGGGCATGAGTCACACCTCATCCCTAGTCTATCACACTGTGAGCTTTTCCTGCCTGTTGGCAGCTGCCTTGACTATGAGATGAGTTTTTATGGCAGAGAGCTTGGGTATGAGATTTGTACCTTGAGTTTCAGACATCCCCTGAGTCTTGGGGACCATTGTCCAGCTGCTGATCCCCCGGGACACCTGTGTAAAGTGGGGCACAAATAATGTGTACCTCAAAGAAGTCGACCAAGTTTGACGAGCACATGTTTTAAAAGTACTCACGAAACCAGTCAGTCCTCTAAACAAGGTGAACCATGGAACAGAGAGAGCCGCCTGAGTGCGACCCTCATATTTAAGGTCTTGCTACATCACTGACCATACCCTAGTGTGCGTGCTCTGCGTTACCTGTGTCAGCACCCAAGAGGGCATGGCTGACATTTCCCCTATAATTCCCCTTTTAGTCTAAAAGAGGATTAAAACTTAACAGTGTAAATTATCTATTATAAACAATCATAAGGGTAAATTACATGAGGTTATAATAATCTACTAATGTCACATCTTAACTATAACTATCCCAACTAAACCTTAAAGTCATCCGAAAGAGATGTCCAAGCTTGAACACCTCCTTCCAAACCCAGCCTTAAATAATAGCAGACTAGGTGTAAACAGTGGGGAAAGGGGATGCAGTGTTCTCCATGCTACTTCCTGCTGAACTGGGATGACAGTGACAACCCCGTGGGGTCCTGTGGGAAGAAATGTTAGTGTAATGAAAGTCCTGAATGTGTTATATCCAGTCCATGTTTGGTGGGAGGTGCCTGATTGAAGGTCCAGGTTGAAGTCCTTGTCTCTATTGAAGTTCTTGTGTTGATTGAAGTCAGTACCCGAAGTTCTGGCCAGAGTGTCAGCTGAAATAAGTAAGATGGATCCAGTGCAATTGAGGAGGTGTGGCCCATTTTCTTTCTGGAGCATCCAGGGGTTGCTGTCAACAGGTCTTCATTGGCTGTGTGGGACTCAAAAATAAATGTTAGCAGAGAAATATTTGCTTGTATATGTATGCATACCGGGAAAGGCAACCATGGGAAAATAAGAATTATGAAAGGATGTACACCTTGAGAGAAAAAGGCCAAGAAAAGACAAATGACAGTCCCTGATCTTTCCTCTATTCTGTATTACATCAATTGACTTCTTGATATAGTACAGAAACTCTGAAGTTTAACAAAGTGCTTGGATTTAGAGGAGGAAAGCCAAATCCACCTCTAAAGCCAGCATTGGTTTAATTGAATAGGGACTAGGAAATAAAGAGAAACCCAGCGCCTGTGAAGTAATTTACATCTTGGTGTCTTCAGGCACCATTATTGTAATGGATAATGCAGGAACTGGCTCCCTACACTTTTGTTTGATGGTTATAGCTACCTTTTCTTCTTAAGTATCTACCCATGCAGTGTCCTTTGCCTTCAGGAGATGAGTTTTCCTGTGAAGATAAAAGAAAAACCCTTTCCTTTGGGAGGTTTCTATACAGTTTATGAGATACACCTTGGTATGTTACCTGTCATTCTTCCTCATTGAGAGGTTTTTCGTTTTTGACTCGAATTTTGATTAACTTTGATGGTATCCAAATTTTTCTTCTCCTGTGGAAACAAAGGCGAAACCCCTTCCCCAACGTAACACATGTCCTGGTTTCCATACAGAGATTAGTACATCTTTGAAGTATACCGGCTGATTCAGTTCTGCAGTTTTTTCCATAGTCCAGTGTCTTTCTGCAGCTGTTTGTCCTTTCTCATTGGCATTAAGAAAGTTTAGTGTTAATAAAGCATTATGCAACCTATGTTTGGGGGGTTTAGTCTTCCAAGCTTGTTTGTTGAGCATCTCCTTAAGTGTTCTATTAGATCTCTCAACCACTGCTTGTCCTGTAGGATTGTGTGGTATACCAGTAACATGCTTTATGTTATAATATTTGAAAAATTGTTCCAATTTTGTAGAGACATATGCTGGAGCATTGTCAGTTTTTATTTGTGCAGGTATACCCATAACTGCCATCACCTCTAGCAGGTGTGTAATAACAGAATCAGCTTTTTCAGAGTTAAAAGCAGTAGCCCATTGGAACCCTGAGAATGTGTCTATAGTATGATGCACATATTTCAAATTTCCAAACTCTGTAAAGTGAAAGACATCCATCTGCCAAACCTCATTTCTCCGAATGCCCTTAGGATTACAGCCTGCTGGCAGTGGAGTTTGGTTATAAAAGGAACAAGCAGGACAGTTTCTCCTTGGCTTGTTGCCAAGTGAAAGAGAAGTCCTTTTTCAAACCTTTGCTATTTACATGATGTTTCTTATGAAATTCTGAGGCTTCTAGCACAGTGCCAATCAATAAATGATCAATCTCATCATTGCCTTGTGCTAGTGGGCCTGGCAGACCCGTATGGGATCTGATATGTGTAATGTATAGAGGATTACTTCTGTTTCTGATTGTTTCCTGTAATTGTAAAAACAGAGAAGTTAATTCTGTATTATCAGGAACGAAATCTGCAGTCTCAATGTGTAAAATGCCTCTTTCTGCATATTGAGAATTAGTAACTATATTAAGAGGTTCTGTAAAATCCACAAGTACTATGAGAATTGCATATAATTCTGCCTTCTGTACAGATGTATATGGACTTTGAACTATTTTACTTACCTCTCCTGATTTTTAACCTGCCTTACCTGATTTGTTGGTATCAGTGTAGAAGGTAAGGACTCCAGAAGTAGGAGTTTTTTTATAATATGTGAAAGAATCCAGACTGTCTTTTTTATGAATTTAATTCTGTCAGTTTTGGCATAGTTGTTGCCGATCGTTCCCAAAAAGTCAATAAGAGCTATCTGCCAGTATTCATTGTCCTTCCACAAGGAGGAAATTTCTTCATTAGTTAAAGGTTTATAATTTCTGCTGGATCTTTTCCAGGCAGTTGACGAAGTCTTTAATTTGCCCTTTAGAATCAAATCAGAAATCTTTTCTATATATGTCTTTAGCTTTTTATTCTGTTTATGTGGCAGGAATATCCACTCCAATATAATATCTTCTCTCTGCATCAGAATTCCAGAAGGGTATTCTCTGGATTGTAAAGTGACCGGAATTCAGTCTAGATTAGGGTCTGCTAGATCCACGTGTGCATCCAGTATTCTGCTTTCCACCCATTGTAACTCTTTTTCTGCTTCAGCAGATAGTATTCATGGACTGTTTAAGTCCTTGTCCCCTTTAAGGGCCATTTTTAAATGCTTTAAGTCATGTCCTTCTCTACCAATAATCAAGACACAGCTGCTCCTGACACACCAATTACGTCACAAAGGAGGATGGGCATCGAAGAAACTCCTTATGGAGTTTGCCTTCAACATGGCAAGATTAGCCGTTTGGGCAAGAAACTGCTCTTGCCTGGACTGTTTGTTGCTGTATAAAATGGACATGCAGGACCCACAAGAAAGTGACTGCTGAACTTACAAAACAAGATGAACAGTCAGTCCTGAAGGGTTCCTGTTGAAATGGAGAAGTGTGCCAGACACACTGTGGCCTATGGGCTGAGGATGGATGCCCCAACGTTACAGAGGAACTTTGGGTGACTGTCCAGGTAGTGATGTCTCTGTCAATTCTAGAGTTTATATATTATCCTTCTGTGGTCTTTGATAGAGTTGAAGACAGATAGTTATGGTTATAGTTTTCTTCAGTTATTATAAGAGATAAGTTACCCTTCTTTTTGTTTAGTCAGAAGAGAAGATGATGGGGAAGTGCTTCTGTGTGTGTGTCCGTCTTATTGGACGATAAGTAAAGTACTGTTTGGCCAATGAGGAGGAACTTATGCGGGACTAGGAGTGAAGGAGGATTTGGGGAAATGTAGTAAAGAAGCGTTGTTATCCAGGCAGGAAGTGCCATAGCAGGGACACTCAAATATAAGCAAGAGCAAGAAGGAAGTCACCCCCCCCCCCCCCGCTCTTCCTCCTGGTCTCTGCTCTGGAGTCGCCGGCAACAGAGGGCGCCAGCAAAAAGTGTCTGATAAGTTTTATAAAATATATAGATTTATGATAATTAAGACTGAGCTAGCAGATGAGAATCCTAGTCATTGGCCAAGCAGCATTTGTACCTAATGTAACTCTCTCTGTGTTACTTGGGACCATAACGTGACAGAACTTGCGCGGCCGGGCAGAAAGACTTCTTGTTACACCTGTGTCTCCAATGCTCCTCCCCTTTTTCATGTTTATTTAATATGTCCTGGTTTTGGTTGAATTTGGTTCATCTTAACAAACAGAGATTCCATGGTACCCTGTTAATGTAATTTGGTTCTAACAGTTAAATTGAGAACCAAGAGAAAATCCTGTTTTTAAAATAGCTCAATTTCTTGAATGAAGAGAAATAGCCATAAAGTGATATTGTAATGGATTTTTCATTCATCCAAAACACTGCACTCTGACATGCAGAGTATACAGCATTAAACGGAACATTCCTGTTTCCTACTTGCTCTAAACATGTAAGTCATTAAAGCTGAAAAATACAGTACCATTCATACAATTATAAATTCAGTGAGTGCCATGAAGACAAGCCCCAGAGCATTGTACTTTGGCTAGGATGGTCAGATGTGCCTGAAATTGATTCCTGAAGGTTATGGCAGAGCTGGAGGAGGAGAAGTTGAGGGAGACAGGAATTTGACATGGATCTAAGCCAGTCAAGATCTTTGTAAGTTCAGAGTGTTGAGGGCAGGATGAAATGAGGAAGCTGGTCTAAGGAAACTCGTGAAGGACTTGATTTCTTTCTGCTAGAAGACACTTGCTAAGGAATTGATAGGATTTTTGTTTGTTTGCTTTTTTTTTTTTTTTTCTTTCATTAACCAGTTCATTATAGGCCCGGCAGAGTAGAGAGGGTAAGAGAGAAGAGAAACAAAGTTAATGGCTGACCGCCATGGAGAGAGGAGAAGAGACAGAGAGCTGTTTGTTTGACTTTTAAAAATCTTTTCTGTGGACCTAGGAGCTGAGTAAAAGTGGAAAAGGGCATGAAAAGACGTGAATAAATGCGTGTGGAGAGATGATGGTTTGGACCAGGGTGAGGGCAGTAGGCGTGGATGAAATAGAAGTCTGAGGTACATTTTAGGAGCATAGAAATAATGGGACTCGGTGGCAAACTTAAGTTGAGGAAGAGTAGGTATGAAGATCAGAAGAGAGCTTTAACGTAGAAAAATACAAGCTTGACATCGAGAAACGTGAGAACTAGCACATGAGGCGTTTGAGGCCCTATAAGACGTTTTCAGGCGCTGTCCTACAGTCCCATCATTTGGAGGCTGAGGCAGAAGGATGACGAGTTTGAGGCCAGGCAGGCTATGTAGCAAGACCCCAGAGGGGGTGAGGGGTGCAGAGAGAAGTGTCATAGACATCAGAAGTAAGTCAGCACAGTGTCGTACTTGCTCAGCAAGGACGTTGTGTCTGGAGGAAGGGGTCATCAGCTGTGCCCCTACTCTGAGAAGCCAAATATCATGAAGGTGGAAAGGTGCTGTCCATTGAGGAGGTCATTGGCGACTTTGGGAAGAGCATTGGGACACAGTGGAAATATCTGGGGATGAATTGGGAAATGAGGTAAAGAAGTAGGAACCTGGTGCTGCAAGGTAGGTGTGTCCACTCATCCTGGATGTTAAGGTGAGGTTCTCCAGAAGTGACCCACCAGTGACCTCAGTCTTAGACGATGAGTAGGAGCTGAATCAGACACATAGCAGCATGAAACAGTGTCAGTCTCCACTTGTAGATGGACCAAAAGTCCTGGGACACAGTACTGCCGGGTTAGTCTAGAGAGGTAGGTCATAGAGAATCTTGCCTGTCATGATCCAGTACTCACTGGTCATTGAATTTTACTGTCTATAAGAGACTAGGCTAAACTTGACAGGCAGAGGCAGGCGCATCTCTGTGAGTTTGAGTCCAGCCTGATGTACAGAGTGAGTGCCAGGACTACACAGTGAAACCCTGTCTCGAAGGAAGGGAGGGAGGGGAAAAGAGGGGGGGAGAGAGAGAGGACAGAGACAGAGACAGACTGGACTGAGACTTCATGTACATCACCCTAGTTAGTCTTCCTAGATGGGTGTAGTTCTTTATCCTTATTTTGTCAAAGAATACCCTGAAGGTACAGTGGTTGAGTAATTTGTACCATCTATCGGAGTCAGGATTTCAAGAGCTATTTATCTTATTCCAGAGTCATACTCGTTTTACTTTCTAGATTGTTTTTCAATATGGGTGTTTTGACACTATGAATGTATATATACCATGTTTGTCCCTGGGGTCCACAGAAGTCAGATCCCTGGAGCTAGAGTTGTACATCACTGTGAGCCTCCATGTGAACACTTGGAAGCAAACCCAGCTCCTCTACAAGAAAAAGAGCTATCTCTCTAGTCCCAGTGCTCTCAACATCTTACCTGTTTTGTGGTTCAGGGATATCCAATAAATCATGGGCAGAACACTGTTGGTATAATTTATGTGACAAGTCAAATTTCTGTTTTCTCCTGAAAATTTGTAAGAATCTAACAGATGTATGAGAGATTTGAGAAAGAAGAGGAACTTAGAAAATGTTGCTTTTCTGTTAGCAGTCCCTACAGAGCAGTGCTGGGTGATGGTGAGGAGCAGTGTTGGGGGATGGTGAGGAGCAGTGTGGGGTGATGGTGAGCAGCAGTGTTGGGGTGATGGTGAGGAGCAGTGTGGGGTGATGGTGAGGAGCAGTGCTGGGTGATGGTGAGCAGCAGTGTGGGGGATGGTGAGGAGCAGTGCTGGGGTGATGGTGAGGAGCAGTGCTGGGGTGATGGTGAGGAGCAGTGTGGGGTGACGGTGAGGAGCAGTGTGGGGTGATGGTGAGGAGCAGTGTGGGGGGATGGTGAGGAGCAGTGTGGGGTGATGGTGAGGAGCAGTGTGGGGTGATGGTGAGGAGCAGTGTGGGGGATGGTGAGCAGCAGTGTGGGGGATGGTGAGGAGCAGTGTGGGGTGATGGTGAGGAGCAGTGTGGGGTGATGGTGAGGAGCAGTGTTGGGGGATGGTGAGGAGCAGTGTGGGGGGATGGTGAGGAGCAGTGTTGGGGGATGGTGAGGAGCAGTGTGGGGGGATGGTGAGGAGCAGTGTTGGGGGATGGTGAGGAGCAGTGTGGGGGGATGGTGAGGAGCAGTGTTGATGGTGAGGAGCAGTGTGGGGTGATGGTGAGGAGCAGTGTGGGGTGATGGTGAGGAGCAGTGTTGGGGGATGGTGAGGAGCAGTGTGGGGGGATGGTGAGGAGCAGTGTTGGGGGATGGTGAGGAGCAGTGTGGGGGGATGGTGAGGAGCAGTGCTGGGTGATGGTGAGGAGCAGTGTGGGGTGATGGTGAGGAGCAGTGTGGGGTGATGGTGATCTGCAGGAGTGAGAGAGAACTGGGTGACTGGATGGCAGTGATTCTCAGGAAGATGAATGTAGTTTACCATTGAATTGGAAGTGCCTTGAGATGTCAAAGTGGAAAACATCTTGATCACAGACATAAACGTGAACAAAATGACCGTAGGAGTTTTTCAGGTTCATCTTTCAAATAAAATCTTTCACCCCACACCCACAGTATGTTCGGTATGTTCAAATGCATTCGGTGCTGACGTTGTTGCAATTTTCTAATTGTCTCCTTGGACCCCAATTTTGGGTCCCCCGGTCCTTTTCTAAAAGTTTCCCTGTTGCTTTTATTTATACACGTTTGATGACTGCTCCTTTGGGTTACAAGAAACCATTCCTCAGCATGTTGTAAAAGTCTTCCATGATCTAACTCCGTTTTCCTCCCCAGCTTCATTCCTTACCACCCTCAGATGCTCACTGTGTGGCTCGGCATCTTCCCTGCTGCACGCCTCCATGCCTCTGTAAATTTCCCAGCGCCTGCAGGAGTTTTGCACCTGCCCTTTCCTTGTTCTTGATCAGCAGTCATTCGTTTTGGAGCTGTATCACATGGTCTGGTAATTACTGGCTTGTGTGTGCTCACAGCTAAGCTTTTGCGTATTCCCAGCTAAGCCAAGAGCCCTTTTGTATACAGGGTTAAAGTCTTGTTCATCTTTTTATATTCATGCTAGGAACTTACACATACAAATTTTACTGTGTGGATAAATAAATGTATGTGGGGATTCAGTAGCTAAAAACCTCTGAGAAACCTTCACTGAGACAACTTTCCCACCATTATTTACTAATGAGGCTCTACTAAAATCCTCCACTGCCTTAACTCATTGTAACTCATTGAGTCAAATTCACCACCATGATCATTGTCCCTAACAGGATCGGTCACCTACTATGTACCCTGAAATTTCTATATGCACTTTGCATATATTAATTTATTACTCTGAACCATCACATGTGGAAACAGGTAGAGTACAGTTAAGTCACTTGCCCAGAGTCGTGTGTCTAGTGAACAGGAATGGATCTGAAATGACTGACAACAGATTATCATCACCATTTCTTAAGACAACACTGCACAGTGTGTGTATGAGCATCAGTGCTACCTCACTGATGTCTGCACTTTTTTGTTTGTGTGGTTTAGTTAAAACCAGTGAAGCCTGAGCTGGGCGTTGATGGCGCACGCCTTTAATCCCAGCCCTTGGGAGGCAGAGGCAGGCGGATCTCTGGGTTGGAGACCAGCCTGGTCTATAAGAACTAGTTCCAGGACAGCCTCCAAAGCCACAGAGAAACCCTGTCTCGAAAAACCAAAGGGGGGGGGAAACAATGAAGACTGAGGTTAAATGCATACTAAAGACTGGCCTGAACCAGCTTCCCTTA
The DNA here is from genome assembly GCF_003668045.3 of Cricetulus griseus. Taxonomy (NCBI): domain Eukaryota; kingdom Metazoa; phylum Chordata; class Mammalia; order Rodentia; family Cricetidae; genus Cricetulus; species Cricetulus griseus. Next base: position 13,243,473 of record NW_023276806.1, on the reverse strand, counting down.
TCCTAGGCTTTGCTTCAGTCTCCTTTTTCTTCATTTTCCCAGCAGTCGCTCCTGTTTCTTTATGTTCCTCTCCGCACATCCCTTCCCTCTCCCTTCCACGAAGACTGACCCACTGAGTTGTAGTTTTTCTAACTGATCTCAAGGTAGACACATACAGGCCCTTCCAGGGATTTGGGTTTTGAGTGTTTTTAGTGGTTTCACACTGAGGTGTTGTAATAATAAGTAACAAGCATTAGAAAGTTGCCAGTTATGAGAGTCCACACACCAAGTTGTCCTCCCTCGTCCTAATTCTGAAATTCAACTGATGGTTACTAGAATACAAAGAAATGTGTTTTATCTTCTCCCCTGAACTAGGGGACCCTGTGCAGACTGCTTGTCTCTGCAGGCCCTCCTTCCACCCATGGGTCTTAGTTTTCAGGTGTGAGGAAATATGAAACAGAACTGGGCAGAGTCTGTGAGAACTGTGGGCCCCCCTTGGGTCTTCCTGGACATCATCTTACTTAGTGCATTTTAAAGGGCTGATCCCTCCTGACGTCAGTTAAGATTCCTAACTAATAACCACTCACCACTGTGATTTTCCTGCATGCTACAAAGTAACATTGAGCATATTTTTCTTTTGTCTCTTAGGCTTTAGAAAATTTACGTGTTTACCTGTGTGAGAAAATCATAGCAGAGAGACATTTTGATCATCTGCGTGCAAAGAAAATACTCAGTAGAGAAGACACAGAAGAAATTTCTTGCCGAACTTCAAGTAGGAAAAGAGCTGGGAAGTTGTTAGACTACTTACAGGAAAACCCCAAGGGACTGGACACCCTGGTGGAATCCATTCGCAGGGAGAAAACACAGAACTTCCTGATTCAGAAGATAACGGATGAAGTGCTAAAGCTTCGGAATATAAAACTGGAGCATCTCAAAGGTGAGTGATGCTGTACAGCAAAGAGTTAACAGCGCTTTTCACACGTCAAAACTGACCTTTTTTCCCCAGAAGCTTACGGGTCAATTTATGTTTCTTACCAGATACATTATCACGTTACAAAAGTGATATAAACCCAGTTGGCTGTGTTTGTATTCACTTAACAAAAGTGCTTGTAGAAGTTTATCTCTAAAATATGCCATAAGCTTAATCCATTCAGAAATAAGCTCAGAAAACACCATTACATTGCATTTTAAGAAGAGGAGCTATGTGGCTTATGCCTATATTCCTAGACTTAGAATACCGAGGCAGGAGGATTGCCACAAGTTCAAAGCTAGCCTGGGTTACATTGTGAGTTCCAGGTCAGCCTGGTATGTAGAGAGACCCTGTCCTGTCCTAACAACTGAAGAACAATCTATAGGTGACAAATTTTAAGTTTAGCTGAGCTTTTGTGGTTTCTCCCACCAGGTGGCCAAAAGCAGTAATTGGCACATGCTTATAAGATTCACACATAAAGTATACTGAGTCTGAACCTAGTCTTTGTGAGAGGCTTAGGACCTGAGGCTGCCAGAAGAGGATCAGGTCACCTCCCATTTCACCCTCAGCCCACGGCCTCTGATAGGATGTCATGTACAACTGCCTGCTCAGTGTAAATGCCCAACTGCTCCTCCCTCCCTCCCTCCCCCACTTCTCCAGAGCACTGGGTCACACACACAAGCTTAGGATATAGCTGTGCGCCTGCTGCTCTTGACATTGGCAGTAGAGAAGTCAGTCCTTTAAGGATCAGCCCATAAGAAACTGCAATCTGTATGTCTTTGTTACGTCTCCCCTTCATGAGCTTTATAAAAAGTGTCTGAGTCAGGTTTGGTGAAATACACCTGGGACACTTAGGCAGAAGGGCTGTGATTTTTGAGACCAACCTAGGTTACTCTCTAAGATCTTGTCTCAAAAAACCAGTGAGACAGAGAGATGGGCCAAAGGGTGTATCTAATATTGAAAATGTTAGCAGAAAAGATGACATGCAAATTCACTTTTAGACATCTTTGACTTTACCTATGACTGTCAGCCCAAGGAGGGGCTCCTGTGCCTGTAGACAGGCACATGCCCTGTGTGTAAGTGTAACAGACAGTGTTTGTGTCCATCCTGTCCTGGGGTAATTGTCCATTAGACCTGTAGACAGGCACATGCCCTGTGTGTAAGTGTAACAGACAGTGTTTGTGTCCATCCTGTCCTGGGGTAATTGTCCATTAGACCTGTAGACAGCCACATGCCCTGTGTGTAAGTGTAACAGACAGTGTTTGTGTCCATCCTGTCCTGGGGTAATTGATGGGGAAGTATTTCTGTGTATATTTATCTTATTGATTGTTAAATAAAATACTGTTTGGCCAATGAGACAGCAAGTAGACGGGACTAGGAGTCAAAGAGGATTCTGGGAAATGTAGTAGAGAAGTGTGATCCAGGCAGGAAGTGATATAGCAAGGAGACTCATATTTAAGCGAAGGAGAAACAGGAAGGGCCCCTTTTTTTCCTCTCATGCTCCAGCGGCAAGATGTGATCCCAGCAAGGAGGGACGCCAATAAGGCATCTGATAAGTCTTATAAAATATATAGATTTATGATAGTTAAGACTGAGTTAGCAGATGAGAAGTCCTAGTCATTGGCCAAGCAGCATTGTACCTAATACAAGTTTCTGTGTATTCATTTGGGCCTAACTTGGGCGGGCGGCTGGCGTAAAGCTCACACGTGGCGGTGGGGCTCAGCAGTTTTTGGCAGAAAGATTTATCGTAACAGGTAATTGTCCGTTAGACCTGTAGACAGCCACATGCCCTGTGTGTAAGTGTAACAGACAGTGTTTGTGTCCATCTTGTCCTGGGGTAATTGTCCATTAGACCTGTAGACAGCCACATGCACTGTGTGTAAGTGTAACAGACAGTGTTTGTATCCATCCTGTCCTGGGGTAATTGTCCGTTAGACCCTCAGGACATGATAGAATTCTTTGGTGTGAGAACCAGGACAGGCACTGTCTACCTGGAGTTCTTACCCTGCATGGCTCACCTGTTCAGTGCCTGTTTTCTCAACCCTAACAGTAACAGCGAGTGTCTCAGGTGACCACTAAATCTGCTTAAGTGCTAACACCAGGTTACTCAAGAACCGTAGTTGCCATTGATTGGCTTGTAAGATTTGAGTATGTTCCTGATTACATTCTGTTTTTATCACGTAAGAGTATCAAGCCAGAATGCTACAGAATGTTGCTTAGATAAAATCTGAGTTCTAGGTCATTCTGGGCTGCTTAACACGTGCAGAGCTAACCTGTGCTACATGGTGAAACCCTCTCTCAATGGAAAAATTATGAAAAATTATAGGAGCTGCTTTTTTTTTTTTTTTAAAGGATTTATTTTTATATGTCCGAGCTATTTCCCTACACTTATGTGCCTGGTGCCTGCAGAGGCCAGAAGAGAAAATCAGATCTCCTGGAACTGGAGTTACAGATGGTTGTGATCCGCCATGTGGATGCTGGGAACTGAACCAGGGTCTTCTGGAACTGAACCAGGGTTCTTAACCTTTGAGCCATCTCTTGGCCTCCCCACCCCCAACCCCATCCTTCAGCCATTAACTATGCAAGTAACTATTGAATGTGAGCAGTGTGGCACTTAGCTTCCTTGAGATGGTGTCCTTAGCTTGAAAATGTAAATAGTAGTATTCTTGTCAGGAAAGCAAGTGTGTAAGTTTGATGAGAGCATCTATAAATTGCAACTGAAATCCTAGTGCTGAGCATCAATACCACCCTGTAACCCCAGGTCTTAGGAGGTGGTGGCAGGAACCAGCCTTGGCTCCATAGTGGGTTCAAGGCCAGTCTGGGCTACATGAGACCCTGTTCCAAACAAGTTGTCCTTGTATTGTAACTAGCTCACAGTCCTGGAGAAGTTGCTGGGTGGGAGGGGTGGGCATATTTTGGTTCCTTTCTCATTTGCCTCTGTTCTGTCGTAGGCCTGCAGTGTAGCAGCTGTGAGCCCTTTGCAGCTGGAGCCACCAACAACCTCTCTAGGTCCAATTCGGAAGAGAGTAATCTCTCTGAAAAACAGAGAGCGTCCACTGTCATGTACCACCCGGAAGGAGAGTCTAGCACCGCTCCCTTTTTCTCTACTGAGTCCTCTCTGAATTTGCCAGTCCTAGAAGTTGGCAGAACTGAAAACGGCAGCTTCTCCTCAGGCACACTTCCTCGACCTGGGGACCCCGGGGCACCCCCTCTGCCCCCAGATCTGCGATTGGAAGGAGGAACTTATGGAAACTCCAGTGAAATGTTTCTCCCCTTACGATCACGAGCTCTTTCACGCCAATGACACCTCACAGCCTAGTTTTTTTTTTTTAATAGTAATGAAAAAATGTTGTAAATGATATCATCTTTTTTATAAAAGCCACTGTAACAGTTCACTCACATTTGCTAAGTCTTTTAAATCACAGTGCACACATTCTCTGTAAATAGGATTTGTTAGATAAAGAAGCACACTCTGGGAGTAACTGGATGTAAAGCATGGTTTTCCATGTTGACCTTTTTTTTAAATTTTAGATGTTTAGTATTTCGAACTTTTTGTGTTTGTTATAAGACTGATTTTCTGAGACTATTTCTCAATTTGAGAAATCAGCTCCTGAGCTGAGAATAATGTTTCTTCGCACATTTATGTTACAAATGTTCAGTCTGACCATCTTTCCAATGACCTGGCAGTATGTTTCAGCAGCAGACTGTTCTGACCTGCATAAAGCCAGACCCTGGGAGAGCGGCCTAACACTAAGGAGAGTCTCCCGCTCCTTGGTTCTGAGAAACACCTGATGGCACTGAGCCACAATTCATTTTGTACTGCTCTTGCCCACTGATGTGACTGCCCTTGGATTTTACAGAATTTTGTGTCATCATTCCTACCCTAAAGAATATTGTCTTAAACCAGGCACACCTTTAATTCCAGCACTTGGGAGGCAGAGACAGGTGGATCTCTGTGAGTTCAAGGCTAACCTGGTCTACAGAGTGAGTTCCAGGACAGTCGGGGCTACACAGAGGAAAAAAAAACGAATGTTATCCCAATAGGATATTACTTGTAATTAATTGATATTACTTGTAATAGATTAAAAATACTTCTTCTGGGCCGTTTATTCTTTATCAGTGAATACTGCTTTATGGATAAAATAACTAAAACAATTGATTTTGGGTTGTGTGACAATCTTGTTTTTAATATTTGTATCAAGCAGCCACTAGCTACAACTATGTTTTTATTATATTACAAAGTTTGACTGACTTTACACATTTGAAAACTGATTGTCTTCATTTAAATTATAATTTTACATATTTCCTGACATCCACCTCCTATGTATTTCTATTATTTAAAAATTAAGAAATGAAAAGTTGCTATTAACAATAAAAAATTTTTTTCAAGGTAGTGATGTTTTAGAGTCAAAAAATTAAAATATCTGAGTTTCAAGTGTCTAACCCTTTATATACTGGTTTTTAAAACAAAACAGCATTTCAAAGCCAAATGTGGTGTGCATGCCTACAGTTCTGTCACTTGGGAAGTAGAACCAGGAGCATAGTGAGTTTGAGGTTATACACTTGAGTTCAAGGTCAGCCAGAGCCCGTAGTCATGAGGGTCTCAGCAGCAGGGAGGGGAGAGGAAGAAGAGGGGACATAAATTGACAGGATGGCTGACTCAGCAGGATATAATTTGATATTAAGGTCGTGGATACAGTAGTCAAAGTTACTTTTCAGGAATACAGAGTAACAGTATAAAAATCATACCTCCCTGTTTTTTTTTTTTTGTTTTTTTTTTGCTTGTTTTTGAAAAGCATGTTTTTTGTACAGTTGTGGGTTTAACAGAAAAAATGAGCGGAGTATTAAACACCTCCCTCTTCCTGGTTCACATACTTACTGATGTGCTGACTTGTTATTGGTGAACCAATATTGATACATTGTTAATAACTAAAGTCCATATTTGGGTCCTCCACTGTCTAAGTTGCAAGTTTTTAGAAATGTGTATTACATATCTGCTGCAAAAGTGTCATAACCAAATAGTTGATTTCACTGATGCAGCTGTTCAGCTCCCCCTCCATCCCAGCCCTAGCAAACACTGACCTTTTCTAGAACATCTCATTGCATAAGGAACAGAACCCCCTCAGGCATTTCAGGGTGTGTTCCTCAATGAAGAGGCTCACTTAGCATAGTACTTTAGGGATCAATCAGGCCAGGGTAGTGGCAGTTACTAAATTAGGTAGGCACTTTTTTTTAATCCTGCTTTTTAGTTTTTGTTTGCATTTTCACCTGTTTTAACTCTGTATAAGTATATATGTGTGTTTGTGCCTGAGTATGTTGTATATGTGTGCCTGTGTACAGAGGCTGAGCGAGTCGCTGTCTCAAAAAGACAAGATGGACAGCGACTCGCTCAGCCTGGAGCTCGCCATTTGACTAGACTGGCAGATCCTGGGATCCTCCTGGCTCTGCTCCCCCCCACCCTAGCCTTACAAATGCATTCCACTACACCAGCTTCTATGTGGGCGCTGAGAACTCAAATTCTGGCTATCATATGTCCAGCAGGCTCTTTTCTGACTCAGCCACCTCCCCAGCCCCTGAAAATCTGCTCCTTGAGTCTTTACTTTGAGTGCTAGAGATTTTCATCTGTCCAAGAGACCTTGCTACTTGAAAGTTTTCTGGAAGTTCTATTGTTTACTTGTCCACTTAGCTCTCATTCCTGGTTGGTTTGTTTTTGAGATAATTTCACAATAACCTGAGTTGGCCTCAGACTCTGTAAACAAGGGAGGCCTTGGATGTCTGAGCCTCATGCATTCCCTGCCATCTCCCCAGGACTGAGCACAAATACTGCACCACCACACCAGAAGTGAGGATGATTTGGGGGACCCCAGGACTTTGTACTTCGGGAACATTTTTATCTCTGTCAGTCTAGGTACTTAAATGGAACTTCTTTTAGGGACACTCAGACCTATTTCCCTATTTCTCATAAATTATAATCCAACGGTATCCATAGATGTAGTCCATGGACACGGCCACTGAAATAGTTACTAGGAAAGTAAACGTCAACAAGGCAGTCTACCCCTTCCATCGGCAAACTCACAGCATTGTCCCGTAGAATTTAGGAGGTAAGAATGCAACAGAATGGCAAGTTGCTAATGAGTGCCACCTTTACCAGGGATCTGAAGATTTACAATGAATGACAGGGAGGAGGTAAAATTACCACACTGGCTTCTAGTTTGTGGCAATTCTCCTGACTCATCCTCCCCAGTGCTGGGGTTAGGAGTGTGTGTTTCCACTCCCTCCTGCTTGCTTGTTCTTACTGGTTTTTTGGGGTTTTTCTGTTTGGTTTTTTTTTTGCTTGTTTGTTTTGGTTTTGGTTTTTCGAGACAGGGTTTCTGTGTGGCTTTGAAGCCTATATTGGCACTCACTCTGGAGACCAGGCTGGCCTCGAACTCAGAGAGATCCTCCTGCCTCTGCCTCCCGAGGGCTGGGATTAAAGGCGTGCGCCACCACCGCCCGGCTCTGTTGTTTTGAGACGGTGTCTCCTGCACAGCACTAAGGCGGCAGGGAGCCCTCGTTTGCACCGCTCCCGCCCTCCAGTTTGCAGCAGCCCACCCGCCTCAACCAGGCTGACAGGCAAGCCTGAGCATGCCCGGCTTCCCGTGCCGTAACTGCCAGCCCGGAGAGTCTGGCGTGGCCCCCGGTACCGATCCCAGGATTCCCTGGGGCGTGGGGGCTGCGGGGTCCCCGCCTCGGCCTCTTTTTGCCCTCGGCCCGGGAGCAGGAGCGCAGCGCCGCCGCTAGGGGACGCAAAGGCGCCCGCCGCCGGTGTAGGCACGGGACGGGACGGGGCGGGGCCTGCCGCGGCTTCCGGCTTCCGGCTTCCGGCCGAGCGAGGGTGGCCGCCCGCAGCCGTCATGGCAGCCGAGGAGAAGGACCCGCTGAGCTACTTCGCGGCCTACGGGAGCAGCAGCTCCGACTCGTCGGGCGAGGAGAGCAGCGAGCCGGAAGACGGGGGCCGCGGGGAGGCGGCGGCGGCGGCTCCGACGACGGGCCGCAAGCAGGCGGAGAAGCGGCTGCCGGGCCCCGACGAGCTGTTCCGCAGCGTGAGCCGCCCGGCCTTCCTCTACAACCCGCTCAACAAGCAGATCGACTGGGAGCGGCACGTGGTGAAGGCGCCCGAGGAGGTGAGGTCCCCCGCGCCCGCGCCCGCCCGCCGCCCGCCCGGCCCCGCGGGGTCCGCCGCTCGCCCGGCCCCGCCCGCTCGCACTCCGCCGCCACGGCCCCACGGCCGCCCGGGAGCCCGGGGCCCGGGGAGCCCGGGGGTGTCAGCCCGGGCCCGCCCCGCCCGTCCTCCCGTCCGTCCGTCCGTCCACCCGTCCGTCCGTCCCTCCGCCCGGCCCCCCGCGCTCGGGGCCCCAGCCCGGCGACGACTAACGGTGGTGACTCCCCGCCCCCGCTGCAGCTTCTCCCCGAGACCCCTTCCCTTTGACGCCGAAGTGCCTGCTGCTGCCGCCAAGACAGTGTCTGCCGCAGCCTCCTGAAGGGGTCAGCCTGGCCGTAGTATCTGAGACTGGACTCTTCCTTGGTAACTAAAAGTTATGAGCTTTGTTTATCTAGGGAACCCTTTGACTTTTCACTTAACGGTGTTGTGATGTTGATGGAAAATTACAAAAAAAGAAAAAAAAGAGTGTTGTCTTTTAAAAAGCATAAAGGATTTAAAAGGAAATAAAATTTAAAAAGCCAGCCAGAAAGATGAGCGAGCGAGCGAGCGGCAGGGAGGTGCATGCGCTCGTTTCCGTCGCAGGAACCTCGGTTCCTCACAGGGTTTCTTAATGTGCTTCCTTAACAGCCTCCAAAGGAATTCAAAGTCTGGAAATCCAACTACGTACCGCCCCCAGAGACCTACGCTGCCGAGAAGAAGCCGCCGCCGCCGCCCGAGCTGGACATGGCAATAAAATGGTCGAACATCTATGAGGACAATGGTGATGATGCCCCACAGAATGCTAAGAAAGCCCGGCTTCTGCCGGAAGGGGAGGAGACGGTGGAGTCAGGTAAGAGGGCTGTAAAGATTTTGACCTCGTTGCTTCGCTTTAAGAAGGAGATAAGGTGGTGGCTCACGTCTTTAATCCCAGCACTCGGGAGGCAGAGGCATGCGGATCTCTGTGAGTTCCAGGACGGCCGGGAGTGTTACATAGAGAATCCCTGTCCCGGGAGGAGGAGATACTCAGTGAGCAAAAGTTACACCCTAGTGAACCGGAAGACTTGACTTTGGATACTAACAAGAAGTCACTTCCATCTTGCAGGTTTTTGGCTTTATTTTGTGTGAGACAAGGTCTGTGTGAGCTGGGTGTGCTTTGAGGCCAGCCTGTCTTTGCCTCTCAGTGGTAAGATTAAAGGCATGGGCCACCATTCCCAGTACCTGTTCTATTTTTAAGACAGACCTCCGGTGTTGGTGATTTTTAAGGTGCCTCATTAGAGCAGCGGGTGTTAGTTCACAGGTTCTTGTAACTGCAGCTGTGATGTGCTGAAGGCCTCATTTTCTATTAAGGCTTCTGTGGTTTAGAGCTGAAATCAGGGTGGCAGTGAAATCGGCTGTGCACGGAACCGGCATGCGGTGGTTTGACTTTCTTTGTTGGTAATCTCATAAGTCCAGTTTTTATTCGGGCTACCACAGTAATCTCTGCCTGCAAACTCACACCCCCACTTCTCTGTGTCTCCAGCTTCTGAAATTCATGTCTGATTGTGTAACTGGCTTGCTCCAAAGCTCCTGGGACAGGAGAGAGCTTTGGGTGTGACCCACCCAGCACCATCATTTTGAAGGCCTCCATTCCAGCATTTTAAGATCTTGAAATCAGACCTGAGTGGACCACACTGTCATATGGGTTCCTGCCTTTGGATGTACATTGCACCTTAGTCTAGACTGAACATTTTAAACTGTTGGCTGATAAAATCCAACATGAAAACAATTTCTAGTACACTGGTCTACTCTCCTTTACCTGGACGTGCCAGTACTGCTCATTCAATTCAATGTCATTGTGTGGTGGTTTGTTCATAAGGCTCTCTAGTTTCTGAAAGGCCGGATCTGGCCCTCTGTGTGTGGTACCATGCTAGTGCCGTATTGTGAGTGGATGACTGTTGAGTTGATCCTGAGCTTTTGCCTTTTTGGTTTAATAGATTTCTGATCTTCCAATACAAGGACCAGGCTTACAGAGAAACCTTAAGGGGTTTCTACTGTAGCTGAAGATGACCTTGAACTCAAGTTCCTTCTGCCTTCAGCTCCCTAGCACTGGGACTATAGGCATAGGTTTTTCGTGTGAATTTTAATGCCTCTTACTGTGTGACACTTTGACTAAAAAGTATTTTTGAATAGAGAATCCTTGTACAGTCTTACAAAACCAGAATAGGGAAATACAGATGAGAGCTTATGACTTGTCCAAGGTCACAGTTCACACTTCATCCAAGTTTCTAATTTAACATTCTGAGCAACCTGACACAGTGGAGACCCATCCTTCATTTGCACTGTCTTGTAGATGAGAAAAATAGTCTGGCATGAAAGAATTTGCCTACATTCACGATGTTGGGAACTGACAAAATTGGACTTCAAATTCAACCTTGAAATAGGATGTGCCTTACTAAGCTGATGTTTGGTCCCATTGTGTTTTCACAGTTAAAAAGCTGTCATTCTTAAGGGACCAGAGTTGATAATCCAAGTTGCTGTGGTCTCGTGCCCTTCCATCTCTGTCCCCTTAGGATAAAGCCAGAAGTTTTATACAAGAAAGCAAGGATCATCTTTTTTCTAACTTTTGGGTTCATTTACCAGAATTCCGAGTAAATGACACGGGACACCCACATTCCCATAGCCCACCCAGTCCTTTTGATCAGAAGGTGAATCGGCAATTGAAAAGGGGGGGGGTGGTTACTGAGTGGTGTGGCTCAAGGCTGAGGAATAGCACATTCACAGATGCTTTCCTCACAGGCATGAGGACCCAGAATCCCACCCAGCATAGGCCTCCACTGACTGGCAACTCTTAAATTCTTAATTTGGGCTTAAGCATTGGTTACTGGATCTAACTTTAGTAATGAAGTATTGATTAGCATGTCTTTTTTATGTGTGAGTGTGGAGACCAGAGGACAACCCTAGGTGTCGGTCCTTGTCTTCTGCCTTTTTTGGAAGTTCCTCTGCTACGTATGCAAGCATGCTGTGTCTAGTGGCCTTTGAGCTGGGCACTCTCTCTCCCTCCCACCTTGCCATGGAATATCTGAGGTTTCAGACATGTTAATTGGTCAGACTTTTGCATAAACTACTGGGATTCATCTCCCTGGCCTTGACATTGTTTACCTATAGTTTCTGATTAATGAAAAAGTCTACACACTTACCTATATCCTAAATTATTAAGCGACCTTGCTTTTATTTGTCTAGCCCATATTCTTCTTTGCCCTTTTTTACCACTTTCAGAATTTAGAGGAGCTGATAAAAGGTTAAATCCAACCTTGCCTCACTGCTTATCAGGGGAGAAGTAAAACTTTGATTAAAGCTTTGTTAGCAAGTAACTGCAAAAGCCAGCAAATGGAGCAAATGATTCCCCCACACACACACACAGGGTTTCTCTGTGTAGCTTTGGTGCCTATCCTGGCACTCACTCTGGAGATCAGGCTGGCCTCGAACTCATAGAGATCTGCCTGCCTCTGCCTCCCGAGTGCTGGGATTAAAGGCGTGAGCCACCAACTCCCGGCACTAATTTTTTTTTTTTTTTTGGAGCAAACGATTTCTATTTAACTTTTGTTTTTATTTTAAAAGTACACAGGTTAAGGTAATGTTGTTTACCTTGGGCGATTCAAGTTGTGTAATAGAAAAATTGTTTTCATATCAGCATATCTGTGCTATGTTAGGGTTTTTAAAAAAAAAACAAAGCTATTCCCCTGCTGGTTTTTATGGCAGTACCTTATTTTGACACTAGGGGGCAGGAGCTCTCCTGCTCCAATCACTCATGGGAACATTTTTCCAATTGCAGTGTTATGTTGTGGTTTCAGTGTTTATCAGTAGATTGACCTGTAGTAAGTGGCAGAATAAAAGCAGAAATGTCCCTTTTCAGTGTGTGTTAATAATGTTGCTTGATAGTAGTCTTCAAAAAATGCCTTCAACTTTTATTATTTCTGAAAATAATTTGAAACTTGATCATGAAGCTCCAGCTAAAATCCAGAGTTTGTTTGTTTGTTTGTTTATTTGTTTGTTTGAGGTGGGTGTGGTGGCTTCACACCAATAATTCCTACACTCGTGGAAGCGGGAGAGTCAGGCATTTGGACCCAGCCTGGGTTACACATTTTTTTGTCACATGATTTGTGATTTGACCTTGGCAGTTTCCTTGATCTTTTAATGTAAAGGTCTTAAAACATCAAAATATTTTATTGGAGTAGTCCTGTTGACTAAGAAAATAAAATTCAGCCAGGCATGGAGGCTTGTTTCCATAATTTTGTACCTGGGAAGCTTGAGGTAAGGGAATTATGAAATCAGGAAGGTCTAGGCTGCATAGGAAGAAAGGGAGGAGCAGGGAAAGGAGAGAAAGCAGAATAAAGCCAAGGCTAAGGGTGTTCAGTATAGAATGGTCGTCTGGAAGGCGGAAGGCTATGGACTTGGTCCCTGGTACCGTGGAGGTAAGGAGGTCAGAAGCCTTGTGTATCTATATGGAATTCTTCTGGGGTGTTGCTGTGTATAGCTGGCTGGCCTCAAACTCATAGCAATCCTCCTGTCTCAGCCTCCTGAGTGCTAGGACTGCAGGCCCACCACCACCACATGGGTAGAATTTTTTACATCACACATTTGTTTAGGGAGATATGAATTAGCAATTAGTCTGTGCTAGCCTATGTATATTGAACCACAAAATTGGATTTTTAAAAAATAGTTGAAAAGATCCACTCTTTCAGGTTTGACATTTTTGTTCATGGAAATTTTCCATGGCCATAAACAATAATGGTGGGGAATGGAGGTACTGTTTATTGTATGGTTCTATAGTCTTCCTCCATCTAAATTTTCCTTAATGTTAAGGAAATGTTCCTTAATGTTCCTTAATGTTAAGGTGGAGCCTGCTTACCCTGCTGTTAAGATGCTCTGACCACCAGGAAGGAATGGTCCAGTAGACCCCTGTAGATTCTCTGACCCTTCACTTGTGCTTTTAACCTCAGAGCAGGTAGTGGGTTGATAATAAGACTGGAAGAGGAAAAGTACAGCTGGTGGCCACATAGCATCGCTAAGAAGAGATGCATGTTTTGTGGAAGGAAATTTGCTCTATTCCTGTAAGTGTGCTGTGTATCTAAATACTTGCAGTATATGCACTGGAAACTTTCTGAGACCAGTCGTTTCAGAAAAAGCTGTTTTTCCTGGAAAAAGATAAATTCAGCCACATAAAAGTCCCTAAAAGTTCATTTACAAATGGTGTGTTGCTATAAATTAAAAAAAAAAAAAGTTTGTTTTCATATGTAGTTTAATATCAGGGTTCTGAAAATTAGAATTTAGATTATATTGGTAAGCGTTCAAACAGCTGATGAGTGTTGTGGTGTAAAGCTAATGAATGAGTGATTTTTAAAGACTTACTAATGAAGCCCTCTTCTTTCCCACTTCAAGATGATGACAAAGATGAGCGTGCTTGTAAAACTCGAAGAGTGGAGCCAGGAGAAGCAGCCAAGAAGAAGAAGTAGAGAGTCGTGACGAGAACACATGGGCTGCTGAGCTCTTGAGATGGGGCTTGGGCGGAGTGTTTGCTATTGTGCGCTATTATGACAGACATCTCCATGAAAGTATTTATGTTAATGAACTAACACGTATCGCCTCAAGACTTTCCACTATAGAATTCATTTTTATTTAAAACCTGTATGTATTTACAACTCTAATGGTGGCCTGTGATTGTGAACTGACAGTACTTGGAAGCATTCTGGCTATCACAGAATTGGTGACAGGCTTTGAGAGTTTTGTCACGTGGACATGCCAGTGTTCTTTGAACCTTTTATAAAGGAATATATTTTTAAAGTAAATATATTGTAATGTACTGTGAACTTGTGGGTGCTTTTCATTAGTGTCTGTACAGTGTAAATAAATGATCATGGAAATAAAACTACTTACTTCAACATTGCTGTTATTGTATGCCACTAACGAGTATTTGACGAGCAGTCTGTTTGCCCTGTGACCTTTTAATTCACAGTAGGGATTAGCATGTAGGGAGAACCTCCCATGTTTAGGTGCATTGTACCTACTTCTGTAAAGTAGACGTTATTAGTATCTTCCATTTTGTAACTAAGAGCTTGAAGAACTGGAGGGGGCGCTCAGTGAGTGAAGACAAGCAGATTAACTCAGGACTCTGGAGAATCAGATGAAACTGCCTGACTTCTCATCAGACTCAAGAACATTATCATCTCTTCCATGTACACTTCTGCTGTTGAGGGGGCGGGTGTCTTTTCCTGACCTGACTATTCAGCTGCACTTACCGTAATGCCTTACAGTGTGATTATTTGTTCATTTCCTCATTAAATACACCGAAGCTAGGCTCTTCTGTGAGCAAAGAAGAACAGAAGGTATCCAGTTAAATTTGAATCTGAGTATATGTGATAGAAGAGACACATTAAAAAGTCAATTCCAATTTCACTGAGCATCTTGTTTATTTTATGGGCCGAGTGTGAGCCCATACCTTGTCCATGCTAGGCGAGTTATTTGCCTGCTGTGCTTTGTGCTTTCTTGCCCAGCTCCGATGTTAAAGTTCTGTGTATAACAAGCAAAGCAAAAGGAACCTCTTTATTCTGTCTCCTGCCTGTTCCCTGAGGCCAGCATACCCTATGCTGTAATTCTTCCTACCAGTTCATGGCAGAAGCTGCCACCATGGGGAACGCTGTCATGGTTTGCCTCAGGTTTGTGTATCCAGCTCTCTAGCTCCACTTGTCTGAAGTCTCCATACTGTGTTAAAATCTACATCTCCCATATTTCCCCCCTGCTTTTTTAAACAGCCCCCTGCTGTATTATCTCATAGGTCTGGTGGAAACATACTGTCGTATCTACCAAGTCCAAGTTCTCTCAAAGCTCATGATCCAGCTGCCAGGGATGGTTTACAGTGCCCCGGTGAGCCGTTCAGATGTATAGTTCTCTTCCGCCTTATACCTTCTGCTTGGTCTGCCTCTTCTCCAGTGACCTAGTCAGCTCTCCAAAGAGTTCACATGTTCCCCTCCTTTGTATTCTTGGATTCATTTCTCTCTTACCTGCCCACTGCCTCACTCTCTTCAACACTGACTTAGCCAAAATGGGCCAGATCCTATTGTAGGCCCGGCTTTGTTCTTTACAAGATTCACAGACGTGTTTACCTTGCTAAGAGGAGAAATGAGGAACAAAGACTTAATTTACTCAAGGGTGGAGGAGATAGCCCAGTGGGTTTAGGAAGCTGCTAAACGGGACAACCCAGAGTTCAATTGGTGGAACCCACATAGAGCCTGTCCCCACAATTGTCCTCCAGTCTACACTCGGGTGTACCCTTCCCCATCACAACGGACTGAACCGGGGTTATGTTTAAAGAGTAGGGGGGATAACAGTCAAAGTTTTTAAAATTAAAAATACATTTATTCAAGGAAGAGCCAGGCAGTATGGCTCCAGGGCCAGATAACTGAGACATGAATGCCAGAAGTCGCCGGTAATTAGTTTAGTACTGTGTATTTGGTTCAATGAATGTCTTGCTGTAGCACAAATAATAAAAACCCAGAGACAGTTATTGGGGTTAATACTGAAGATCACAGAAGCAAAGCGGCCAGCCACTAGAGAGTTCTCACCTCTACCCATGCTCAGACAGAAGGGGTGATCCACCAAAACTGCTCCCAGCTGCACTGTTGCTCGAACTCACTGAGCTCCTGTCTTCTCCTTGCCTTGTATTCATCTCTAGTGCTGGGGCTTAGGTGTGGGATACCAAGTGCTGAGATCACCTTTGTGTGAGCTCTGCTTCTCTTTTAGACTGAATCAATTTCACGTAGTCAAGGGTGGCCTTGAACTGACAGATTCGTCTGCCTCTGTCTCCCGAGAGCTGGGATTAAAAGTGTGACCACCACTGCCTGACCTCTATGGCTAACTAGTGTGGCTAGCTTTGTACTCTGATCTTCAGGTAAGCTTTATTTGTTATAAATAAATGTCACATCTTACCCTTGAGGTATTCATATATCTAAAGATCTAACAAATCCGGCAGGAGAGCTAGCTCAGCTGTTAAGAGCATTGGCTGCTTTTCCAGAGGACCTGGGTTCAATTGCCAGCATCCACCTGGCAGCTCACAACTGTCTATAATTTCATTTCTAGAGCATCTGACACCCTCACACCAGTGCACATAAAGTGAAGTTAAATAAACTTCTAGAAAAATTAAATCCAAACTGACCAGAAGAGCCATATTGCAGTATTGATCTAATGTACCAGAAACATCTTTCAGATGGACCAGTTCAATAAAAAGTCAACATGCAACGTTTTTAGGAAAGTTAATAATTATTTCAAGGACTTAGACTTTTCATTTTAAAGATCCTTAACTAAAGCCTGAAAGCAGCAAGTCTGAGACTATATCTTCCTTCCAATAATAGTTTTCTGTTTTGTTTTTTTGTTTTTGTTGTTGTTTTGTGGTTTTTCAAGACAGGGTTTCTCTGTGGCTTTGGAAGTTGTCCTGGAACTCACTCTGTAGACCAGGCTGGCCTCGAACTCACAGAGATCGGCCTGCCTCTGCCTCCTGAGTGCTGGGATTAAAGGCATACACCACCAATGCCCCCAATAATCGTTTTCAAGAGAAGGGATGTAGCTCAGTGGTGCTTGTTTGGTGTGTACAAGGTCTACAAGGCCTTAGATTCAATCTCCACCACAGACAGACGGACAGACAAAGTATGTATGTATGTATGTATGTATGTATGTATGTATATCTGGCATTTCACGTTGTTTATGGCAGTGCTGGGATCAAACCCAAGGCTGACACGTGTATTGAGCTGTGTCACTAGCCCTCATTTTGTCCTTAAAAGTCAAGTCTCCAGGTAGCCACAACCTTTCCCTGAGAGTCTGCTGGTTTTCCTCTTTCATTTCTAATTATGGCTTAAGTTTAAAATCATAGCACCTAGACACCAGCACCCAAAGAATCTATGAGGACAGCCTTCCCACAGCTGGTATTGTCTTTGGTGTGAGCATCGTCTAGCTTTTTTAGGCTTGTGAAATGACAGGCTTACCAAGCCAGACTTGAAATTTCGTCTGTAGTATTCTGGTACCCTGGGTCTGGAACTCCCCTCTCTTTCTCTGTTTACCATTTCCTGAAAAAGGAAAAGAAACAGGATTTGATGCATAACATTGAAGAAAGTGGAGAGCTATTTTCATGGCATAATTACCTGCCTCTGCTTCTAAAGAGGACTCAACTCGTAGCAACCCTCTCTGGCATGCCTTGGAGTTTGTTTTCACATTTTAAATTTAGAATCCCACGGGAAAGCGCCATGGGATTACTGAACAATCACTTCCAACTAAGGAAGTGACTTTGCCAACAAAGAACAGGCAAGCCAATGTAGACATCACTAGAGGTGTCGGCACTGTGGAAACTTTAAGACTCTGCTGCTATTTTTCCTAATTGTAACTTTAGATACAGGTGTGAACACACACACACACACACACACACACACACACACACACACACACACACACACACACACACACTGTTCCCTGTGGCTTTCTCTTACTGCTAATATAAAGCTCCCTTCCTCACCATGTTCATCCTTGGACCTTCACCTCTGATCCTGCCCTAAGTATGAGAAGTGGCCAGGGAGCCCTGCAGTAGAATTTCTTCCAGACATCTAGAGCCCATATGCCAAATTTGTAAGACAGCTCACTCTATCTCTCCCCCCCCCCCGTCTTTCTTCCTTCCCTCTTCCTCCTCTATTCCTACTTCCCTCTTCTCCTTCCTGTCCCCTTCCTCTTCCTCTCATCTTCTGCCTTCCTACTCCTCTGGTTTCCTCCTCCCTCAATTCAGCTTAATTGCTTGAGTTCCCCAAAGCTCTCTACCCTGCTGTCGCTCCATCCCACACTAATTAGTGCAATTATCTGTGCCATCCAGGCCTCAGATCAGTTAAAGCCTGTTATTGAGTTAACAAATGAGAGGGGTATTTTTTTCCTGACTGCTCCATAGTTGGGAAAGAAAGGTAATAAGCCTTTCAGATCCTCAGGCTCCCTTCACTCTGGCCACCCAGAAAACAGGTTTACTGTGGGTCTCTGGGTCTCTGGAACCCAGAGATAAGTGGCTCAGCGCTGAACTGAAACCTGGAATTCACCACCACACGCCAAGTGACCCCCAGCCTTGATGTTTCGGGGTGGGAAAAATTTTGGTGCTTTTCGAAAATATATTTCTAGGTTCCTCCTGAGCCAACTAGAGATGCTAACTGAAAACATTAAAATGTGGTAAATGGCTTTTTCTAATAAACTGGTTGTTGCCTTATATATTTTTAACTGTCTTAGAGGATGCTGAGTTCACCCACTGGGTCTGGCTTGCTATGAGCTACCTGGCTTTCCTGTTGTTTTTCCACTCTATTTTCACTATAACCCTAGGAAGGTGATCCTGTGTCATCAGGCTGGGGAGTTGCATGCTTTTGCTCTCTCTAGAGATCACCAAAGAGAGGAGTTGATGGTACATTCAATTTTTCTTGTTATTTTCATGATTTTCAACTAAGTTTTCCAATAAGAATTGTGAGAATACGGTGAATAACTGAGAAGGCCTATCAGCGTCCTCACAGAAATGTTGAATACTATAGACATGACCCGAATGTCACAGACGCACACACACAGCCCTGCGTGCTTGTGTTTGGGTTTTGCTGTTGTTATTTTGCTACAAACATATTTAGTCTTTTCAAAAACCAGAACATTTTACACCCAAAATACACGTCATTAAGTCCATTTTACACCCAAAATACACATTATTATTCTGAAGTCCAGTTGCTTCAATTAATTCTCATTATATCAATCTTACATATAAATTCTTTGTAATGTTAATATTCACAAAAGTTTTTCTGATTACAAAAAATGATACTTTGTCACTGTAGAAGTTTTAAAAACAGAAACAGGGAAACCATAGGCAAAAAATCTGTTATACCATATTCTCTTAATTTTCTACATATACCATGTACTTATGCTAGACAAGATACCTATTCTCTTACTGACATTTAACTTTTTCAGTGCCGGAACAATTCTCTTTTTTCCCCCTGAGAAGGGTTTCTTTGTGTAACCTTGGCTGTCCTGGATCTAGCTCTGTGGACCAGGCTAAGCTTGAACTCACAGGGATCCACCCGCCGCTGCCTCCCCAGTACTGGGATTAAAGGCGTGTGCCACCAGGTGGATTCTTTAAAAGACTCTTTTTGGGGAGCTAGAGAGATGGCTCAGCAGTTACGACCTGGGTTCTGTTCCCATCGTCGATATTGAATGGCTCACAACCATCTGTTCCAGGGGCTCTGATGCCCTTCTTTTTGGCCTGTGAGGGCACCTGCATGCCTGTGCCACACATATATATACACTCAGGCTCACGTGCGCGTGGGCAGACACACACACACACACACACACACACACACACACACACACACACACACAGATGTATACAATAAATAATTTTAAAGCTTTTATGATGTTAAACTTCATTGCATCACAGTTTATCATTTAGCCACTGAAAGACCCTCAGATTGAGGAATCTCCAACCCAGACAGTCGTCCAAGAACTCAATGTCCTGTCCAGTTGATGCAACAGGCAAGAGGCTTTATTGCAGTTGTTTAAGGAGCTAACTAACCCCATGTTAGCTCGGGCCTTTCATCCACCCACCATGGTGGATGGCTGGAGAAAGACAGCTCGAAGCCACTGCATAGAGATCTTGTAGGGCAGCGTAAGGGGAGTGTCTAGGGGCACGCACAGGCTCAGGATTGGTGTGCCTCCAGGCTTGGAGGGTTTGCCCTGTGTTGATTGGTCAACTGGTTGTTATGGCCCATAGGCCCTCCCAGGGTGGTTGCTATGCTCTGCGTGTCATTGCTGTGCACTTGTCTGTAAAGCACACCCAGATCTGTAAAGCATAGCGCCACCAGCTAACTTCTGATTGGTTCCTTGCCACGAGGCAGGCATCTGACCTCCTAGTGACCAAGACAAGGTCAGGCAAGTAGGTGTTGGGCTGTTATGGCTGCCGAAATGGGGAGCTGGTTCCTTCACCATCAGACAATAAAATTACTTCCAATTTTTTTTACCACTATAAATAACACTACGGTGGGCATTTCAGTCTTTGGTAACAGTGTTGATCATGGAACTGCTTTTCTAAGGTTCCAACATGAAATCATAAACGCTTAGAGTTGTTTGCTTTGCTCAAAGTCATGCTCCTAACTTATCTTCCTGTTGGGGGTGAGGTGGGAGGGCCACTTGGAGCCTAGGTAGTCTTCCAGCTTGCTGAGTGATGGATGATGACCTTGAACTGGGGATCCCCTGCCTCCCCCTCCCCCGTGTTAGGATGACAAGTGAGCCCAGCCATGCCCAGCTTCTGCTTTTAACTTCTTGAGGCTGCATCTGAATAGCCTCTTCCAATGCTTTTGTACACCTGGAAATCCTAAATGTTAGCTTCTCACCACAAACCAGCTCTTTATGGCAAGAACGTGGCATTTCTTCTGTGCCCTCTTTTAGCCCTTCTCAAAAGCCCTGCTTCTGTTTTTAGACTGCTCCAAAAGCGGTACTTGTCAGTCAGAGCTCCCATTGAGAACCAGCTCCTTTGGCCTCCGGCAGTAGAAATTGATGTCTGATAGAGACGAAAGACAAATTTGGGGGTGAAAAGAGACGTCCAGAAATTAACAAAGTGGACTAGCTCCTACCTCCACCCCCACCACTGTGTATTACTAAAACAGCGTGGCAATTAGCAGAGGCAAACCTTAGGTGGAGCCAGAGGCTACCGAACAAACGAACAAACGCCACTGCCTAGAGGCCTAGGAAGTCCCTCAGTTCTGGGCTTGCCTCACTGCAGGAGGCCACGTGAGCCTCTCCAAGAAAGGACAGCAGCCAGGTGCCTGCTCATCACGGCTTGTGCGACTGGGGAACTCCAGGGCCCCAGTTCCTGGGAAAGTGAGTCTGGGGCTTAAAAGCAACGGGCTAAGAGAGGATCTCGGGAGTCACAGGACCCAGGCTCTCTCCTGCTCAGGGGATCGTACTTCACTAGTTCAGGGACCCACTCCTAGTCTATCAGACCTGCCTAACTGGCTTAGGGTATTGCATGGGCAGAGTTCAGGAGAGCCTTGCATTTCATATGGGAGGCAGGAGGATCACTGTGAGTTTGAGGTCAGCTTGAGCTAGATGGCAAGTTCCAGGCCAGCATGTGCAAAACAGTGAGACCCTGTCTCAAGAAAACAAGCAAGAATCCCACAACCCTCATGTAGGCAGGAAACAGCAAAGAGCCACCATCCTGTCAGAGATAAAACCAACTTGAGCCTGCCTTCTAATCCCCCCCCACCATGGCGTTCCCTCCTCCTCCTCCCCTTGCCTTGTTTGAAACCTTTCTTAGGAATGAAATTCTCTTTCTAACAGTAGCCAGAATAAAAGTCCTCCTTGGAACAGCTGCGTGAAACTTCTCTGCCATTCTGTACGATAGCTTTCTGGGTTTTGACCAGCATGATGACAATGTATATTTAAAAATTCTATTTATTAAAACACAAAACAGGTGAAATATTTTGGATTTGATGTTTCGCAAGGCAGGGTCTCAATATGTAGCCTCAAACTTCCTTTGTAGTACAGGTTGATCTTGAACTAGAGAATCTCCTGCCTGGGCTTTTCAGTGCTGTCAGTGCTGGGATTACAAAGGTGTGCCATTGCATGTGACTCAGGAAAATATTTTTTCTGACTGTTAATAGCTAAATAGAAAACCCAAGCCGGGCATTGGTGGTGCACTCCTTTAATTCCAGCACTCAGGAGGCAGAGGCAGAGGCAGGCGGATCTCTGTGAGTTCGAATCCAGTCTGGTCTACAGAGCGAGTTCCAGGACAGGCTCCAAAGCAATACAGAGAAACCCTGTCTCAAAAGAACAAAAAAGAAAGAAAGAAAGAAAGAAAGAAAGAAAGAAAGAAAGAAAGAAAACCCAACTTAGCTGAGATTCTCAGCCTCAGCATCCCCCTTCAGCCCCATAATTCTCTCAGCCCTTGACATCTTGTTAACTCTTTGAAGATGGAGACATGGCCCACTTTTCATCACTCATTCTCCACCCAACCATGAGGTGCTCACTCACTGACAAGCCCTCTGGCTTCCCTTCTCCTAAGGACACTCAAGATAAAAGAAGGTGCAGAGAGAGGAAAGCAGACAGCAATTATGTCACTGTGCGGTCGCCAGCCTGTGACATTCCTGGGAAGTGATGGCGCCTGTCGGAGGCAGGACCTTGTGGGAGGAAGTGAGGTCACTGGCATGAAGGGAACTCTGGGTCCTTCTCGGCTACTGTGAGTCAAGGGCCTTTGCTCCGCCATGCACTTAGCCCCGTGCTATGCTGCTTCCTCATCATCCTAGAGGACAGGGCCAAGTAACCACTGGAGGGGCCAGACCCTCACCCAGCCTCCTGCTGTGGCTCCATGACAGGCTGCAGAACACAAGTTAGTTTCCAGCTTTCTGACCTTGCAGGAGCTGCCCTCATCACTAGGAGGTCAGATACCCTCCTGGCAAGGAGCCAATCAGAAGTTGGCTGCCGGGCTCTGGCCATGCTTTACAGTGTTTTAAGGTAAAAGTGGTGCAACAGTGATGTGCAGAGCATAGCAACCGCCCTGGGAGGGCCCATGGGCCATAACAACCAGTTGACCAATCAACACAGGGCAGGTTGTCCAAGCCTGCAAGGGCATCAATCCTGAGACTGTTGCAGACCCCTAGACACCCCCCCCCTTGCTCTACCCAATAAATCCACCCACACAGCCCCTTGGCGGTGTTCTCACGCCAGCCTGCTGTGCTGGACTGATGAAGGGCCAGAGTTAATGGGATTAGCTCGTTAAACAATAAAAGACTCTTTGCTTTTGCATCGGAATGGGTCTCTTGGTGATTTGGGGGGTTCAGAATTTGGGCTCACCACCGGCAGAAAGCTCTGGTCCCTAAGTCAAAATGAACTTTCCTTCTACAAACTGATTGTCTTAGGTATTTTGTTACAGTGATAATTTTTAAGTTTGTGGCTGTCAAATTCTCTCCTCCATCTCTCAAACTACAAAGCAGTGCCATTTTCTCTTTGGTTTCTCTTCCTCCTGTTTTCATGAACATTTCAAAGCTGGAGCCTACGTATACCTACTTCACAGTGTCTTCTTCTCCTTTCTTACTGTCTAGACCTTGGATGTGGTGGCTTCATTTGGGTGACAAGCCCTGGAACTGATTCAGAAATTCCCAGAAAGAAACCCTGAGTGAGGATGAAAAGCAAATCTGCCCTGAACACACAGATTGTTCATTCACACTGAGATGAGGATATGGTAGGAAAACAAAAGCTAACAAAAAAACAAAACAAAACAAAACAAAAACCAGCCTTCTCAATCAGGGTATGGCTTCACTATATATATTTTCTAAGATTTATTTATCTATTACTTTATGTATATGAGAACTCAATTGGCTTTATGCCAGAAGAAGGCATCTGAGCCCACTGTAGATGGTTGTGAGCCAATATGTGGTTGCTGGGCATTGAATTTAGGGACTCTGGAAAGCAGCCAGTGCTCTTAACTGCTGAGCCATCTCGCCAGCTCTGGTCTTACTGTATTCTAACACATGTAGCTCTTTCAAGAAAGCTGAATTGTTAGTAAACCTTAAGACATTTCCATGACTGACTTGAACAGAGGCAAAATTTAAGCACTAGAAAAGGTCTGTAGAGACTTTGGATCTTAGACCGTTTATTATATGAAGTGATGACATGATTACTCCAAGGTATGGTTGAGAGGAAGGTTTTTTATCATAGACATAAGAGAGATTCTAGCCAGTGGCATACGGAAGAGTCCAGAGGAAGTAGTCCACTGAACATGGCCAGCAGACTGGACAAACAATGAGAGGAGGAGAGGAGAGTGAGAGAGGAAGAGAGATGACTGGGGGGGGGGCAGAGAGAGGGGAGCAAGAAAAGAGAAAGGAAAGGAAAGGAAAGGAAAGGAAAGGAAAGGAAAGGAAAGGAAAGGAAAGAAAGCACAAGACAAAAAAAGGCAAGGTTATAAAGGAGAGCTGAGGGAGGAACCCCTTGCTCTAGAGAAGTTTAAAGGGGGCGGGATGAGAGGAACTGAGAAGAGCTTATTTGGTATGCTAATAGGCACCACAGGCAGCCATTCGACTCCCTTGGTAAAGGGGAGCAGCACAGGCCCCAGAATTTTGGGGGGCGGGTGGCGTTTCCTTTGGTCTTGACATTTATAGAGCATGTCATAGCTACTCTGTATCTGGTCTTGGTATTCTAGTCCTGAACCTTACTAAACATAAGTTCCAGCTAACTGCGGAAGCTCTCCAGGTCTCATTTTTCTTATCTCTAAATATGAGACAACCCTAGGAACTATTTTACGACAGGAGATAGTTTAGGCAAAAGTCCTTTTGTTCCCTGCTTCTTTCTTTGTCTTCTTTCTAGACGTTCTTAACTGATAGCGAGTCCCAACGGTTTCTTTATCAGTGTTGTTACTGTGGAATGACCTTTGTCATGAATATAAACCTCAACGGTAATACTGTTTAAATGGACAACTTTGATGGAAAGTTTTATTATATGCTTTAAACCATCGCTTCAGTGAATTAGTGAACAAAAGCCAGGCGTCTATTGCATGCCCATAATCCCAGCTGGAGATGGAGGCAGGAAGATGGGGACTTCAAGGTCATCTTTCTTGAGCTGGCTTATCCCGTTTAAGGCCAGTCAGTCTCTGTTTCAAAAGCCAAAGAAACAAAAGTCTAAAAGCGATGGATAAAGGCATCACCACAGGTGGAAACCACTGTGGTGTGGGCTGTGTGGGGTGCATGTGGTAGACGCCGCGTCTGCTTCTCCTGTCTGCTGGGAAGATGAGAGACCCCAATTCCTAGCCTCTGGGCAGTCAATCCAGGCCTCACGCTGGTCTCTTCTCAAGAAGCGAAT
Source organism: Cricetulus griseus (assembly GCF_003668045.3). NCBI lineage: Eukaryota > Metazoa > Chordata > Mammalia > Rodentia > Cricetidae > Cricetulus > Cricetulus griseus. Next base: position 13,218,472 of record NW_023276806.1, on the reverse strand, counting down.
CCCTGTTGAGCTGGGTCCTGGTGGGGACGGGGAGAGGGGGCTTTGGGGAACATACTGGCCATGTGGTGTGAGAGATAACCCTCTGTTATGTTGGCATTGGTTGTACAATTATGTTCCCTGTCCTTTTCCAATACAGGATGTAAATGAGAACATGGAAATGTTCAAGTTGCAATGAAAAACCCAAAAGCTGTCTATCACAATGGGTTCTTTCTAGAATTTTCTATGGCAACTGCACTTTTGCTTGTTTCCTTTGTTTTTTGTTTTTTGAAATAGGGTGCTATTATTTCAAAATGGAAACCCTCCTGCCTCGACCTTTGGAGAGCTGGGGTCACTATCACCTGCCACCATGTGGAGCTCTGTGACTGAAATCAGACCAGTAAATGCTAACGTTCTTCTGAGGTTTAGAACATAGGAAATGTTTCCTGAGGGCTTCTATGCATACATTAATCTAGTTCTGTTTCAAAGCTTTTAGTTGGAAAGCCCCTGGGCTGAGATGACTCCCAAGCCTAGTGCTACCTTATACTAAAGCAAAACCTGACAGGAACAGTGAAAACAAATGTAACCAATTAGAAAAACCACAGCTAGGTAGTACTTCCACTTTCAACTGACCAAATCCGTCTTCTGTCTTCCTTCCTTGCACACCTCAAGAAAATTCGAACGCGCTCTCTTATACCTCCCTGCAGAGTGCTTTCTGCTTGTGGCTGAGGCTGTCTGGCTGACTTATCACTGAAGCTCAGTCTTTAAGATTGGAATGTACCTTATCTAAGTCTGTGTCACAATACCTTTCCAGAACCCTGTAGCGAGGAAATGGACAGCCAGAGACACTGAGAAACTTTCCTGAAGAAAGGAGTGAAATCAGGATTTGTCCTCAGGCCGTCAGACTCAATGCTCCCATGGACTAGGCAAGGAATATGCTCTTGAAATTCATTTCAACACACCCATAGAAGAGTATAATGTCTTTTTCTACTTTGAAAAAGTAGACACTGACAAACAGGAAAGAGAAAAGCCTTCATTCTCATTAACAAAACAATTTTAAAAATAAATTTAACATGAAAGGTTTGAGACATATATTAAGAAAGGGGAAGCTGGGGAGATGGGCTCAGCCAGTAAAGGAACCTGATTCCAAGTCTGATGACCTCAGTTCCATCCCCGGAACCTACATGGTAGACAGAGAGAACAAACTCTGCCCTCTGTGTGCATGCTATAGCATGTGTGTGCACATATAGACATATAGACACACAAATACACACTAAACAAATAGTTCTTTAAATGATTTCATTTATTTAAGTACACAGTGCTCTGTCTGCATGTATGCCTGCAGGCCAGAAGAGGGCGCCAGATCTCATTTCAGATGGTTGAGAGCCATCATGTGAGTGCTGGGAATTGAACTCAGGACCTCTGGAAGACCAGCTAGTGTTTTTAACCCCTGAGCCATCTCTCCAGCCCCAGTACATAGTTTTTTTTAAAAAGTAATGAATACATGAAATTTGTTTAGAAGTTACTTTTTTAATGATAAGATTTTTTTTTAAGAGAAGAAAATGTCTCGACATGTTTTAGATAGGAGAATTTAATATTACAAAAGTTAGTAATCCTGTCTTAGGGCCTCTCAGTACAACCAGTGGTTTTAACAACTGTCTTAGTTACTGTTGCTGAGGGTTAGTCTATGACCATCAAGGTGGGGAGAATGCAAGAAACAGCTGAGGCAGTAGCTGAGAGCTTAGATCCTGATTTGAAGGCAGCAGAGAGAGAGAGAGAGAAAGAGAGAGAGAGAGAGAGAGAGAGAGAGAGAGAGAGAGAGAGAGAGAGCCTGGACCTGGCATGGGCTTTTGAAACTGCAAAGCCCACCTCCAGTGACATACCTCTTCCAAGGGTACACCTCCTAAATCCTTCCCAAACAGTTCCACTAACTAAGGACCAAACTCTCAAATGCATGAGCCAGTGCTGGCCAGTCTCACTAAAACTACCACAATCTAGAAGCTTAGTTTCCCTTTTGTAAGCTTGGGCCACTGGGGCTGATAAGGTGTTCAACAACACCGGAAATTTAAGCTGCTCCTCTCTTAAATACTTGGCCGTGTCAGCATCCAGCCCTTTCCTTCAAGGATTGAAAGGTCTAAGGTTGGTTACCTGGAAACTGGTAATGCAGAGATTGACTGTTACGATAAATCTTTCCGCCATAAGCCGCCTGAGCCCCACCATCATGTGTGCGCTTTACACCAGCCGCCCTCCTGAGTTAGGGCCCAAATGAATACACAGAAACTTGTATTAGGTATAATGCTGCTTGGCCAATGACTAGGATTCTCATCTGTTAGCTCAGTCTTAACTATCATAAATCTATATATTTTATAAGACTTATCTTATCGGACGCCTTATTGGCGTTCCTCCTTGCTGGTGGATCACATCGTGCCGCTGGAGCAGGAGTGAAGGGGAAAAGCGGCCCTTCCTGTTTTTCCTTCGCTTAAATATGAGTCTCCTTGCTATGTCACTTCCTGCCTGGATCAGCACTTCTCTACTACATTTCCCAGAATCCTCTTTGACTCCTAGTCCTATCTAACTTCCTGTCTCATTGGCCAAACAGTATTTTATTTAACAATCAATAAGATAAACATACACAGTACATTCCCCATCAATTGACAGCAGTAGGTTTCCTTGGAGTGATCATGGGATCAAAACCAGAGAAGAGATACTGCTCAAAGTGGATACATTCACAGAAAGGCCTCAGCTAGTTCTCCAAGAAGCTCTTTAGTTGTGATGAGTCTATGGAGTTCACCTTAAAACAATGGACTTGGTCTGGAGAGATGTATCAGTCAGTAAAGTGCTTACCATACAAGCATAAGGACATGAGTTCCATCCCTAGGACCCAAGTAAAAATCCAACAACAGTAGCAGCACACCGATAATCCCAGTGTTGGAGAGCTAGAGACAGGAGGATCCCAGAGATATGTGGGACAGCCAAAGTGAACTGGTCTACAGTCTAAAGACCCTGTCTTTAAAACACATGGTTGGCAGCAATTGAGGAAGACATTTATTATCTATACAAAAGGAATAGAAACAGGACTTAAATCCAAGTGTAAAAATAAATGTATGAGACTAGCCAAGAAAAAAGAAAAACCCACTAATAATCTCAGATTTTGAAATACTCCAAAGGCCTGTGAAATTAGAACAATACGAACTTGGCATAGGAATAGACAAATAAGCCAACGAAACAGAATAGAGAAGTCAGAAACAGCCTTGAGGCAGGGCTGCTGTCTTCTGGGTCTGTGCAGCACCCCTGTGTTAGCGGAACTATTCTGGCTGGTCTCTGCCCATGCTGCTTTAATTGTGTATTTTGCAGACGCCCCAGATGCTGGGACACACAGTAAGTTAGCATGCATAAAATGCTATACTTTTAATTCATCTCTTAAGGATAGCCTCTTTCCCATGTGTCACCAAATAATTCACTCCACAGGTGGTAAGAGAAGGTGAGGTTGCTTCCTTCCTTACACTGTGCCTGGTGGTGAATCTTTGTTGTCAACTGGACTGGAGTTAGAATCCCTTCAGGACACACCTCTGGGTGGCCTGTGATGACGTTCTCAGAGAGGTGCAACTGACGAGTGAAGACCCACCCTTCTGTGGAATATTACTTTAACTATGTAAAGATGTGGTGCTTTTGTTTATGCTGCATTTGTGTAATTAGGTAAAGATGTGTTGCTATGCCTGCCCAAGTCACCTGATTGGTATAATAAAAGCCCAGTGTCCAATAACAAGGAGTAGAGGGATTTGTGGGGTTGATGGACAGAGAGAAAAAGTACCAGGAGGAATCTAGGCTGGAGAGACTGAGGGAAGAGAGAACTGGAGAGAAAGAGAAGGAAATGCCTGGGGCCGGCCAGCCAGGCAGCCACCAGACACAGAAGAAGCAGGAAAAGTAGGGCATACAGAAGGAAAGAAAGGTAAAAGGCCCTGTGGCAAAATGTAGATGAAGAGAAACAGGTTAAATTAAGTTATAAGCTCTCCTGGGACAAGCCTAAGATAAGGCCTAGCATTCTAGTGCTTTGAAATTATGAAATAAAAAACATGTATGATTTTTATTCCTATTTGTAGGAATTTTTCCATTAACATAAAAACACTGGTATAAAATAATATACATGTTAAAGCTGTTTTCTGCATGCAGTTGTCATTGGATGAAGGTAAATTAGACTTTAGGTGGAAAATTGATTGAGTAAATTATGGTTTGTTCAACCTGTGGACAATGGGAAAGTCATGAAGCCATTATGAAACACTGAGAACTATTTGGTGTTCTTGGAAGGTACCCCAGGACGTAGTTCAGATTAGACAGGCAAGAAGCACGGAAGTAACTATCACACACACACACACACACACACACACACACACACACACACACAGCATATATGTATCTCATCACATAAACATGAGGGGAAGAGGACATGTTCATATCTTATGAATATATTACCTTTATTCTTATGGTATTACTCATTTCTTGGGATTAAGAAACAACCAACCACCAGGCAGTGGTGGACACACCTTTAATCCCAGCATTCAGGAGGCAGAGGCAAGAGGATCTCTGTGAGTTTTGAGGCCAGCCTGGTCTACAGAGCGAGTTCCAGGACAGCCTCCAAAGCTACACAGAGAAACCCTGTCCCGAAAAAGAAAGAAAGAAAAAAAGAAAAGAAAAACACAACCAACTAATCACTGTTTTTTGTTTTGTTTTGGTTTGGTTTTTTAAGACAAAGTTTTACTCTGTAGCCCAAATTGGCTTGGAAATCCCTATATGCTAGTCTCCAGTTTACAGCAATCCTCCTGCCTCAGCCTCCAAAGTGAAGAAGGGACTCAGGCCTGAGCCACCAGAGTTGTTTGTTGGGTCACTGTCTCATGTATCCCAGGCATTCTCCAAACTCACACTATGCAGCCTAGGATGAACTTGAACTTCTGCTGTCTGCCTGTACTACTGGGGATGAAACTCAGGCTTTCTCCAGACTGAGCCTCATCAGTCGAGCTGTATCCCCAGCACAGGCAATTTTTCTCTTGAGTTCATCCATATATTGATATATATTGATTCTTTTAACCAAGTGAAGCCCTGTCTATTAACAAGAGGCTACATAACTGCCAGCAACTCCACCTTACACTGAAGCTGTGCTGTCAGCAAAGCACAGTCACTAGTGAAAGCAGGGCTGCAATAACCCCCGTCAGAATGAAGACACTAAGAGACAGACCCCCTGTTTTCAGCTAACCAGCTAGCTGCACCTACCCGGCTCCCCTGGCTCTCTCACTCCCGCTCTCCCACTACTGTCTGTCTACCCAGTTTTGGTTTTTTTTGTTTGTTTGTTTGTTTTTTTCTACTTCTCCAACTGCAACATCTCTGTGCTCTTTTTCAGCACTATGTTCCAAGTAACCTTTCTTTTTTCTCACAGTGATAGACCTATTGCCATTCAGTGTTCATCAATTTCTTTCTCTTTCGATGACCAGGAGTTCAGACTCAGCAGCACTTGGGGGAAATGTGGGGGCTCTCTGATCTCTGGGGAGTGTTAGTAAGGAGCTGTGGGTTGATCGATCAGTGGGCCCCGACGTCTGGGCTTCCAGAGCCCCAGGCAGTCTTCCTTCCTCCTGCTGGAAGCCTTGCTTTTTCATGGGCTGTGGGTTGGACAGTCATTTGCTCCCTGATGGAATCCAAACCAACCTTTCTAGAGGGAAGAGCACTCATGACACTTAAATGGAATCTGCCCTTACTCTCCAGGTGTGAAACATTAGCCATGCTTTGTTAGCCCTGTCCAAACGGCTGCTGAAAGCTGTGGAAATCTTCAGTCTCCGGTGATGATGCAACCGGTAAGCAAACAATAGCTGCTTCTATCTGGGAGAAGATGTGGGATTTGCATATGACTGACTATTAGAAAACAAAGAATTGTGATCTATCGTTCCTTAGTAAAAGTTATGTTCAACAGCTCTGTCATGATTGGTTATCGGCACATTTTCAAACCAGAGATTTTTTTTTTCATGGTTTGGAAAGTTCCAGGAGCACTCTGCCGTTTCCTTATTGACAGAGCCATCAGGCTTCCCAAAAGGGTCTTATCTGCCAGGAACAGCCGTTACTACCAAGCTGCCAGACAGGTTCAGTGGGATTACACAGTGCCTGGGAGCTGCAGGCCAGGCGGGGTGAACTCTGGCTTTCTCCATTCATGGGCTGCAGGCTTTGACCTGTAAGTCGGTGCCTAAACTGTCTACTCTGTCACACAAATGAGCCTCAGCAGCCATAGTGGTGCCCTTTGTTACATGGCTCAGCATTGCTCCCAAGGCACGGATTAAGAGAGTTGCTGTATAAATTGACGTACTTGAAGCTATGCCTGGTATTTCTATAAAACCCTTTCAAGACATGATATAATGATTCCATTTTTATTTATAGCAGCCAATGAGAACAAGGCCTTTCCTACAGCTTCGGCTTCTGAGAGCCACTCTGGCGGAGTCCCATGACCTTCAAGGACTCAGGTGCTCTGTGCTGGAAGGAGTGGTCCTAACTCCTTGAGATGGCCTCTCCCTTCTCTGCCTACTGTACTGGGCTGTCTTCATTCTGGTGTCAAAGAGCAGATTTCAGATTTCAGGTGGTAGTTTGTTCTTGATGGTTTAGAGAACTGTTTTCAATTTGTGAAATTGAAAAGACAAAAAAAAAAAAAAAGCCACAAATTTGGCATCATCTTTGTCATTCATTATAGAATGAATTCCTAGGCAAGCTTTGCCCTGATTTATTCCTAAAACAGAGAAAAATTGGCCTAAAGGTTGAAAGTGATATTTAAATATAAATTCTTACTGTGGAGGTCGTTTGGTAGGGTGGTAGGGATAATGGGTATTAGAAGTAAGATCAGGACTTTTAGTCATCAGATCTCAAAACCATTTTAAATGTTGCCTGTATTTAGCCCTTCTGGTGGTAAAGTCTCCCTAATCCTCCACCTTCCAAGTACTCGGATTACAGGAAGTGATTAGCTTTTTAAGGATACTGTTTGAGTGGCATATATTCAAGCTGAAAGGACTTCATTATTATTTACTCCTTTTTTTGTTTTGTTTTTCGAGACAGGGTTTCTCTGTGTAACTCTGGCTCTCCTGGAACTTGCTCTGTAGACCAGACTGGCCTCCAACTCAGAGATCCACCTGTTTCTGCCTCCTGCTGGGATTAAAGGTGTGCACCACTGCTATCCTTTCTGGCTTTAATTATTTATTCTTATTATTAACTCTGAAATGGAGAGTATTGACAAGTATTGCCTAGTTGTCAGATTAAGGACAAAACAGTTGCGATTTTAATATAGTTATATATTAATAATATAATTAATAACAATAATAACCATTTTAATAACGAATGAATGAACTTAAAACAAGTTGTTTTATAACAACCTGAAGTTGATGCCCTGCTCATTCTAAAGCAATTACCATGAGGTTTAAAAGTGGCCAAATATTGCCAGCTGGGATTTTTGGGGTTTCATAATTTTTCCCTCATGTCTTAGTCTTTATATATTTATTTTCAAACTACTTCCTTCTGTATTCATCCATTCATTCCTTATTGACTATCTGTCAGGCCCTGAGAAGAGGAAGAAAAAATTCAATATTTGAACTGAGATTGGAAAACAGGCTAGGTTCTGCCTATGTTCTCAAAGTTCACATATTAGTGGGAAAGACAGACAGTAAACATAAAATGTCAATTAAAAAAAAAAAAAGATCCTCACAGTTTATCATACCTGTTTCGATCACTGTGTTACCATCGTGACATTAGAGACACAACCTGAAGGATGAACAGGGAGGAGCCCTAAAGTCTCTTCAGAGCAGGAAATGCTCTGACGAGATCAAGAGATAGGAAGGGAACCAGCATGGCTGGAGGGTGTCTTAGTTTCTTTCCTTGTTGCTGTGATTAAACATTCTGGCAAAAGGAACTTAAGGGTGAAGGGCTTACGGTGGCCCACAGGTCGGGGGGACAGCCACCGTGGCCCACGGGTCGGGGGGACAGCCACCGCGGCCCACGGGTCGGGGGGACAGCCACCGCGGCCCACGGGTCAGGGGGACAGCCACCGCGGCCCACGGGTCAGGGGGGACAGCCACCGCGGCCCACAGGTCAGGGGGGACAGCCACCGCGGCCCACGGGTCGGGGGGACAGCCACCGCGGCCCACGGGTCGGGGGGACAGCCACCGCGGCCCACGGGTCAGGGGGACAGCCACCGCGGCCCACGGGTCAGGGGGACAGCCACTACCGGAGTCGGAGTCGGAGTCGAGGTGACTGGGAGACTGAAGCAGCTGTCAGTCGCATCTATAGGCAGGAAGCAGAGAGCGTGAATTCAAGCGGCTGCTCAGCTCTCCTTCTCCACTCATGTGGTCCAGAATCTCAGCCAGGAAATGGTGCTGCTCACAGGGGTCGGGTCATCCTCCTCAACTAAGGAACTCAAGATAATCCACATTAACCTTTAAGAGAATAAAAAGATGCTGTCAGGGGAAAGTTACAGTACAAGTAAGCGTCTGAGCGCTGCCCCAGTTCCTCTGTTGCCCCTCCAGCTGTTGGCATCAGGAAGTGGGGCTTCTGACTGGGATCTGAGTGCTTTATGAACAGAAGCCCAAAGGCTGGCTACCTGGCCTTGGTGCAGAGGTTCTCAATATGCGGGCCCAGACCCCTTTGGGGGGTTGAACGATTCTTTCGCAGTGGTCACCTAAGACCACCGGAAATAGTAGATATTTCCATTACGATTCATAACGGTAACAGTTATAGTTATGAAGTAGCAATGAAAATAGCTTTTTGGTTGGGGTCACCGCAACCTGAGGAACTGTATTAAAAGGGTCACAGACATGGGAAGGTTGAGAACAGCAGCACTGGCTTAGTGGGGAAAAGCACTTGCTGTCAAGCCCGACAACCTGAATTAAATCCACTCATACACATTAAAAATGTAACTACAAAATAATTTAAAAACAAAAGAAGTCCATAAGTGGCTCTTGACCCATCCACCAAGTGTGGATACAGGAAGAAAGCACCCAGTGTGAGCCAGAAAGCAGTCCTCCCCCTACCAGACCTACTGCCACTTGGGTTTTTGAGTTCCTAGCCCGGAGAACTGTGGGGGTAACTGTTGTTTGTAAGCTGCCAGCTATGAGGTTTTTGTTTGTCTATTTGTTTTTTTATGGCAGCCAGAAGAGATTGAAGCAGTAAGGATGGAAGATGGTAGAAGTTACCTCCTGTGTGCTCCTAGCAGCGCTCAGGAATTCAGAATGTGTTCGGTAAACACTGAGACTCTAAAAGACTGAGAGAGGAGGTCCAGGTGAGTGTGGAGGGTGGGGACATTCACCACCGAGTATTGCTGCTTCTTAGGACAAGGACACCCAAATGTGATTAATCGGCTGGCATTCAGGAAAGAGCTTCTCATTTTACAAGCTTGTATTGAAACCCAGAAGCAAACTTTTGCACCAAAATTATGTCACTAGTCACAAATTAAACGACTGCCCCAAAGTGCAAAGTTTTTGAAGTCTGTAGTGTGCCCCTCCTGAGAACAAGCAGAAACAGAGTGATCATGTTCCAAGAATCTATATGAGCCACAAATAACATCATTCCCTTTTTTTCCTCTGGATATGGGAAATCAAAAGCCATCGTGCTCACTGATTTTTATTGATACTAGCTCAGAAATGGCAGGGTAATAACTCACAGCGAGGGTGGCCACTAGGTGCAATCATCCTTTCCTTCATTGTGGACTTGGAGGATACAATTTTATTATCTCTAGGACTTTGAAGAAATGAGAAAACTCCATTATGCATTTCTTGAAGCCTTCTCCATTTAAGTGTGAGCTGAACTTCATCTGATCCAGTGTTGGTCACCTCACTGGTGGAACAGAACACCATCTGCCTCAGATTTTCCCAAAGGGAGGTGCAGAATGTGCTTTTTTTGGTAGGCTCTCTAGCTATGTCGTCTTCCTCTCTCCTCTTGTCTGTCTGTCCTGGCCTGTAATTGACCTCATTCACACATGTTCTTGGGTCCTCTGTTTCTCTAAGAGCAGTTTTGGAATGCTTGCATGGAGAATTAGTTTAGATTTTTGGCTCGTTATTTTATTAACATAACACAATGGAATGCAATCCTTGCCTCTCTCCAGCCTTGGCAGCGGCTGCTACCTAATTCATTATGATTTCCATCATGGGCAGAAGCCTTTACTCTTTTCATGGACAGCTGTGCTCACAGCTTCCTCCTGGCTTCTCCTGTGCCTCTTCTCTCTTGTCCTCTGACCCAGCATTTGACTTCATGTTGAAGCAGACAGCTTGCTGTTCCTCTGTGCCTTGGCACATGCTGGCCCACTAGTATGCAATTTCCCACTTTCCTCTCTCCTGCCGACATTTTCATGGGTTCCCTGTACCAAGTCTGCTTGGAACCCTTTCATCAGAAATCTGTTTGACTTTTGGGCATGTCCCCTAAGACTATGACTAACAATTAGGTTTCAAACCTGGGACAAGTGGTTGAGGTGCCTATTTAACACATCAGAGTTATTTAACACTAACTTGTTCGGATTTCCTACAGACAACAGACAGAAACCAAGATCCAGTAAAAGACAGCGCCTGTGCCTGGCATGGGGAGAAAAGGAGCCAGCTGTTTGGGCAAGGAACAGGTAGAGAGAAAGGGAAGTCTCAGTTTAGGAACTGCTTGTAGCTGGGCATAATGGCACACAACTTTAATCCCTGCACTTTGGGAGGCAGAGGCAGTCAGATCTCTGGTCTACAGAGTGAGTTCCAGGACAGCCATGGCTACACAGAGAAACCCTGTTTCAAAAAAGAAAAACAACAATAATAAACAAACAAACAGAACAAAAACATAAAGAAAAGAAAAAAAGGCAGAAAGGAAGGAAGGAGAGAAACCAGTTGTTCTTTTTTGCTATGAACTCTAAAAGTCACTTAGCAATTCTGTGACCCTGGGTGAGTCACTTTCCCTTTCTGCTCCTCAGGCTTCTCATCTGTAAAGTGGGGAGAGTACACCACATTTCTCAGAGCTATGAGGATCAGTGAGATGATAAAGGAGTTAGTGTTTGTCGAAGAGTAGGCTCCACAAAGATGTTAGTTTTTTCCTTCACTGTATTGAAATCGAATCAAGAGACTTGTGCCTACTGGTACAAGGAAACTCTGATTCGTGTATGTACAACACAAGTGAGACACTTAAGTTGCAGATCAGGGCAGCAAGTGGGTTAGCAGCCATCTAAGGGACAGGATACTGGGGATGTCAAATGTGAAGAGCAGGGGTTGAGGAACTTGTAGCCATGAATTCAAAGCACAGAGACTAGAGAAGGTCGACTATGTTTATTCAGCCAAGAGCTTATGATTTCCTTAGCCCACTGGAATGTGGCCAAAAATATCATGATCCCTAAGAATCATGCTGTAGGCAACTACCTTACCTTCTTCCAGGCAGCAGATACTGCCTGATAGTGAACTACTTGGATCTGAGTATGCACAAACAGAAAGAATTTCTCTTTGTATGCCTCCAGGACTCTGAAGTTGTCATACCTTTCCTGTGGAAGTCAGAAGAGGGCATCGAAGACCATGGAACCAGGGATCTGGAGTTACAGAAGATTCCAAGCCGTCTGTGGGTGCTGAGAACTGATCCCAATCCTTTGCAAGACCAACAAGTGCTATTAACTGATGAGCCATCCTCTCCAGCCTTAACAACTCACATAGTTTTGTTATGTCCAAAAATTTCAACCCGTGAGCTGTGGGCTGTGGTTTTAAGCAGCTGCTCAGTGTTGTAAATCTTTACTCATTACTCAGCCTGTCCTGGGGTGTACGGGTGGCGTGGTGGTCAGTGTCTGATCTGAATGGTTGAATGTTTTTTGATTACTCTAGTCGTACACAGATCTAGGTGTGCATAGCTCAGTGGTGAACTTAGGTGGAAAGACCACCTCCTTGGCCTCTCCAGTACTTTCCAAGTCCCTATTATTCCCCATTTTGGTTCTCTTGCCATCAAGTGAAATAGTTACCGAGCTGTGCTGTACACTCCTGTAACTGCTTGCATTCAGAACCAAGCAGCAAAAGACTAGAGAGAAGAGCAGCATGGGCTTGTGGCAGCCTCTCCGTATTTCTTCTCAGAGGCTCCATGGTGGCCTCTGGCACCATCCAGCTGCTTGGAAGCTGGAGCATAAGGTAACAGAGAGAAACCCTGGGGATTTGTGCACTTTCTCTGAGCTGCTGTCAGGAGCTTGAGGGGCTTCACTGGGAGCCGGGATGGTTAATACTGACTATTCAGTTGCCAATGACTAGAAACACGAGGGAGGAGACAAACCTAGGAACTCTGTGAAAGAGTTGAAGTGTATTACTTGAGTAAGAAGACCCTTCCTAAATGTGGGAGGTGCTGGTCCATTGTCTGGAGGCCAGGAAGACAGTGGAGCCCACACGAAAATTCATTCCTCTCCGCTTCCTGGCTGAGGATGCCATGTGACCAGTTACCCTCCCTTCCCCCTGCTGCCATGCCTTTCCTGCCCTGACAGACTGTACCCTCAAACTATGAGCCAAAATAAACCTTACCTTCCTCAAGCTACTGTTCCCAGTATTTTATGATAGTAACTGATGTAGAAGCTTTCCCCTTGGGGGCTGCAGTGCCCAATTCCACCTTGAGTCTGAATTACAGTCTGGCTGAGAGAGACAGAAAGACTCCAGACATCTGCACTCCAGCTGCTGTTCTTTCTAGAGTACCCATATGGGGGCTTCATGCATACCAGCTAGGCCTCATAGCTGAAAGATATCCAGAATACTCTAAACCCCGGTCTGTCTTTCCGCTCCACAGTTATTTCATACTGAGCTTGTCATGACTACATTCCGGGGCACGTATCCAAACCTGTGGGTGTACCTTAAGTTTTCATTACTACATTTTATCAGAAAGTTTTCTTCTGTTTTCTCCCCGTCTGTAGCATGTAGACTAAATATAACCGTGATTCACGTATTAAACATGCATCCATTTAATTTACTCCTGGGTAAACAGAGACATAAAACTTCTCATACCTCCAGGCAGTCTTGACTGCGGCATTGAACTTTGCTGGGAGCTTTGTTCCCGTTTTATTTGAACAATCTTTGGGCATGTAATTATGAGGTTGCCGACTGGCGTGCATAGTGGAAAAAAGTTTTCAGATTAGTGAATGTCTTCTCCATTTAATGCAAAACATTCCCTTCCCCCAGAGTTGCTGAGAGAAATAGAACTCCAACTGGATCACTAAATTATATATAAAAAAATTAAAGATATGTATTAGATAAAATACACTAACAATAAAACACTGTGCTCTAAGGTAATTATTCTTTATTACCAGAATATCATTTTAATATTGTTAATGATATCATTGAAGCATTTAAAAACATGTTTTCCCAGCAGCCACTGCTCATGGGAAGAATCCACTTCAGTAACTGAGTTTGTTTGTATGTGTGTTGGAGTGGTTATATGAGGGGTTTTGTTTTTTGCTTAGTTTTTACTTTTGTACCTTTCTAAGTTATCTATGCCTTAACACATACTTTTACCATCACGTAAAACAATGCTAGTAAATGTGATGGAATTTTAGAAGCAGGGGTGGGGGTGAGGAGTGCAGGGGTGTTAGGCTATTGGTTCATTTGTGAGATGAGGTCTCTATGTAGTCCAGACCAGAGATCCTCCTGCCTCAGCCTCTCAAGTGTTGTGATGGCTGGTGTGCACTGCCATGCCTAGCTTGGAAACTGCGGCAGGGTCTTCCTTAGGCCGGTGCAACCATCATTAACAGGCTTTGCTCTCAGGCCCTTGCCTTCCTCCCGTGAACGTGGTGATGGTCCCATTTATTCTATTTATTTACCCCCAACACTTTTGGGTGAGACTCGGAGGTAAAGTTTAAACACTTCATGTTGATAGCATCCAGTGCCTACATGGGCTTCATGCTGAGACTGAGATTGCTGTGGGGAAAAATGAGACAAGAAGAGAATATTTGGTCATCACTGTACATGTTAGCCCTTGGGGTCATAAGGCTGACAGAGTATTTGAAATCATGATACTTACTAATTCAGTACTTTTTCAAAAATTCTGTAAACAACTTCTATTCAATACTTCCTGATGATCAGAGATTAAAAGAATAAAAAGAAAAGAAAAAGCAAATAGGTTACATATCTGGTTGATCTGCCCCACGGTGTCCTATACAGCAACCTTAACAGTGCAGTGACTGCCCGGCAGTGGTGGCACATGCCTTTAATCACTGGGGGGGGGGGATGAATCTCCGTGAGTTCAAGGCCAGCCTGGTTAACAGAGCTAGTTCCAGGATAGCCAGGACTGTTTCACAGAGAAACCCTGTCTTGAAAAACAAAACAAACAAGCAACCAAACAAACAAAAAGAATTCAGTGGATGGTCAGGTGGCCCAGAGGTTGGGTATGCACTGCTTGCTCTTGCCAAGGAACCCGTATCAGCAGCCCACAGCTGCCTATGACTGTAACTCCAGGGGAGCCAACACCTATTTGTGGCCTCCATGGGCAGTGATGGGGGAGGTCCTTCTGTAAGCTGTGAATATATGTTCCTCTTATTGGTTGATGAATAAAGCTGTTTCAGCCAATGGACAGGCAGTATTTAGCCAGGCAGAAAATCCAAATGGGGATAGTGAAAGGTGGTAGGTGGAGTCAGGAAGATGCCAAGGAAGCAAGAGATTTGAGCATCACTGTAAGCCAAGACCATGTGGAGACACACAGATTCATAGAAACAGGTTAATAATTAAGAGAGAGCCAGCCAATAAGAAGTCTGAGCCATCAGCCAAACAGTTTATAATTAATATAAGCCTCAGTGTGCTTATTTGGGACTGAACAGCTACAGGGCAGGGTGGGACAGAAACTTCCATCCACAGGGCACTGCTCACATGTGCACATAGCCATACAAAAACTCAAATATACACATAATTAACAATAAAATCTTTAGGGGTTGGAGGGCTCTGCTCTTCTAGAACACTTGAGCTCAATTTTCAGCACACACATGGCAGCTCACAACCATCCAAAACCTTCCTCTGCCCTTTCAGGCACTGCTGGTATCATGGTACATATGTACACATACAGGCAAAATACTCATAAAGTCTAAAAATAAAGAAATAAAAAACATCTTTTAAAACGGGGTTGTAAAATTCACTTCCTCAGCCTAAGATTATAGCAAAGAACACAAGACAAGGATAGGGGATGGGCTCTTGGCAGGCTTCCACTTCTGGGGCTGAGGAAGCCACCATTCCCTCTTACTAGGCAGTCTGGTTGGTACACCTGGATCTGTGCCTGTGTTGGCAGCGCCTGTCTGGCCCCAGAAGGCACTGAGTTTGGAACCCTATGATGGAATGCAAGACCAAGTTATGTTTGAACAATTCAATCCCATCCTCTTTTTTTTTTTTTTTTTTTTGAGTAATTACTCATTTTCTTAAGGGCTTTGACCTGTGTCGTGGTGTGTCAGTGGCCATGGTGGCTCTGTCTTAAGTCATTTGTTGAATACATAGAATTCAAGGTTCTATTGGAAAAACCAGTGTGATGTCCAGCCCCATGAGACAAGGCTTTGAAGTGGTTTTGCATCTCTAGGTGCATTGTGGAAAACTGTCATCAATTTGCCTCGGTGAGTCACAAGAGTTGTGATTTTGTCTATGATAGAGACAAAATAGGTGGTCCTAGTATTCACCTTGGCCTCTACTAATGTGTGAAGGCCATTATTCCTGGATGGACTGGATAGTGAAACTGGCAAGAAGGTGTATTTTTGAACAGGAATTCGACTAAACTCTGGTATCCAGAGCTTAAAGCTGGGTAGGAAATAGAATGGCAAGCCTTGTAGATTTGAAGCATAACACATGATTTCAGCCTTCAGAGAAAATATAATCCAGGAAACAGTTCCCTTGGGGATGACTCATTTGTCTTGTGATTAGTAACTAGAGATTGGATATTTTAGCAGAAAGAAATAATCTGAACTTCCTGGTGGAACATCAATATAAACAAAATCTAAATATCTTGTTCTTTGAATCTATTACTCTTAGAAAACAAGTTTCTTTATTACTTTTTAAATTAGTTATTAGTTAATTGATTTATTAATTGTGTGAGTGTGAGTATCTGTGCTTAAGTGTGAGTACATTCGTGTGTGTGTGTGTGTGTGTGTGTGTGTGTGTGTGTGTGTGTGTGTGTACATCCGAGTTGCCGTGGAGTTGTGTGGAGGTTGGAAGACACCCTAGTCTCTCTGGTTTCTGCTGCACAGAGTGAACTCTAGGCTTCGTTAGACTGCAAGCATCAGCAGATTCTCCTGTTCCCAGCTCCCGTTTCTCTGTTGGGGGCTAGGATAACAGGTGCATGCCATCCCTTCTGGCCCTTTATGTAGTTTGTAGGGAACTGCTAAAGCCATCTGCCAAGCTCCCAGGCTCCCAGGCAAGTTACTTGAACAGCTTATTCTGAACTGGTGAGATGGCTAAGCCGGTAGAAGCTCTTGATACCAGCTGTGGTGGTTTGAATAAGAATGGCCCCTGTAGACCCGTATTTGAATGCTTAGGGAGGGGCATTAGGAGGTGTGTCCTTGTGGGAGGAAGTGTGCCACTGGGGTTTGGGCTTTGAGGTTTCAAAAGCTTAAGCCAGACCTAGTGGCTCACTGTCTCTTCCTGCTGCCTGCCGATGGGGATGTAGAACTCTCAGCCCCCTCTCCAGCACCATGTCTACCTGGATGTTGCCCACCACACACACACCTTGATGATAATGGACTAAGCCTTTGAAACTGAACCAGCTCAATTAAATGCTTTCTTTATGAGAGTTGCTGTGGTCATGGTCTCTTCACAGCAACAGAACACTGACTAAAGACACAAGGTAACAAGGAGAAAAGTCACAACTGAGTGAAAGGTTGGTGGGGGTGGAGTGGAGTCTATCAGAGAGTTGAGATACACAAGAGAAAGGATGGATTCGGATATGTGGGGGTGTTGTACGGCAGTCTTGGGAGACTCTGGTGCAAATGCCAGGAATGAAGGAAGATTAGTTTGAACCAGGGTTGAGGTTACACCGAATGAGAATGCCAGGAGAAAAGGGAGAGAGGGGGTTTGCAGAGGAGTAAGCCCTTCCCCTGGGAAAGCAGGAAGAAGGAACGGGGACTAGGTGAGCAAGTGTGAATGTTACCCGGTGTTAGTTAGAGAGTGTACTAGAACTGAGGAAGCGGTGTGTGGAACTGTAGCTAACTGGTGGCGACAGGGCTAAGGTGTGACTCTGGCACTGGGTTCAAGAAAAGTTAAAAACAAAAATGAGGACCGGGAGGGGCGGCACACACCTTCAATCTCAGCACTTGGTTGAGATGCAGAGGCAGAGGCAGAGGCAGGAGGATCTCTGCAAGTTCCAGGTCGGCCACAGCTACAAAGTGAGACCCCATCTTAAAGAAAGAAAGAAAAAAAAAAGATAGGCCAGGGTGTTAGGTGTATTCTTACATAAATAATGGAATCACCAATATGGCAAAAACAAAACAAAAACAAAAAAAACCCCAACTCACTGGAACAAAGCAGAGTAAGGTGTCATGTGACTACAAAAAAGCAAAAGTGCAGGGGACAGTCCTCAAAGCATGGGCGAGCATCAGGATAGCATGTGGCAGGAAGGACAGGTGTGAATGCAGTGCAGCAGGAAGCCCTATGCTTACAGAGATTTTTAGTCAAGGGTGGAGACTCCAGTCTCCAGTAGTCAGGGGGGCAGATCTCTGTGTGTTTGAAGCCAGCACGGGCTACATAGTGAGACCCTGTTGGTTTTTTTGTTTTAATGTTGTCTTCGATATTTTTCTTTTTTAGTTTTGAAAACACTGAGTTTTTTTTTTCTGTTTTTGGTAACTTGATCGTGCAGTTTTCTAGCCTGAACTTTGTACTCATCACATTGAATACCAATACGAAAAGACTGGACACGCCTGGAAGCCACACATTTCAAAAGTACTGCAGTATTTCAATGTTTATTTCTAAATGATAAGGAGATAATTTTTTAAGAATCTCATCTGGGCTGGGCATGGTTAAAGTGGGAATTACCAATACGGAGTCAGGTAAAAATATAAGGGTATTTATTATGGGGAAGCCTTACTTACAGCGCGACCTAGCCAGCTGGCGCGGCAGCAGGAAGTACAGCAAGCCGAGGATGAAACGGGAGAAGGGGCCGCCACATGAGCGTCCCTCACTCTGAAAGCTTCCCTACGTCACGGTGTCCCTTTACACATGGTGGTGAAAATGCCAGGAATGAAGGAAAATTAGTTTGAACCTTTTACCTCAGCACTCCAGAGGCTGGGACTGTAGTGTTGCAAGTCTGAAGACAGCCGGGGCTACAGAGTGAATTTGAATCCAGTCTGACCTACAGAATGAAATACTCTCCAGACAACATGGAGAACGGGGACTTACCTGAAATCTTGCCATCACAGGGTCACATGTAGTTTGCTTTTGAAATACTGTGACAGAGGCTGGGGAGATGACTCAGTAGCTAAGAGTGCTTGTTGCTCTTCCAAGGACGGAAGTTTGATTCCGTGACAGGTGGCTCACAACCGCCTGTAACTCGTTCCAGGGGACCCGACTCCCTCTTCTGCTCTCCATGTACATCCACTTAGCAACCATAACTAAAAGTCAATCTTTAAAAGAATCTGTGTGGTCAGGTGTGGTGGCTCATGACTTTAATTCCAGCACTCAAGAGGACCTCTGTGAAGTCAAGGCCAGCCTGATCTACACAGTGGTTCTAGGACAGCCAGGGTTACATAATGTAACACGATAATTGAAAAGACCCAGAGACAGATAGATATTGGGATTCAAACTTCAAGCTGAAGATCAGAAAAGCAAAGCAGCGGGTGCTTGCTCTCACTCTTCCCAGACTGAACGGGCTGATCCTGGCTCCACCAACCTCATACTGTAATCCCAGGACGGCTATGGCTATACCCTCCTTAGTGTGGCTGGAGAATCCTGAGACCTCAATGTCTTCCCATCCTCAACGTGGCTGGAGAATGAATGCCTGATACTGAGACCTCGTTCCTGTAATCCCTATTGCTGGGATTAAAGGTGTGCGATCCCAGGTGCTGGTATCAAGACTTGAGCTCTGTTACTCTTCACTCTTGCATAGGCCCATGGTGGCCTTGAGCTAATTAACTACCTCTTAATCCTGAGTCCTGGGGTTAAAGGTGTATGCCACCACTGCCTGATTTCTATAGCTTGAGGCTGACTTTGCTTTCTGTTTCCTCAGGCAAGATTTAATAAATAATAAATCATATATCACCACAACATAATGAGACTATATCTCAAAACAAACAAACAAAAGCAAAAAACAAAACCACAACAAAATAAAATAAAAATTAAATCTGTGTAACAATCCAGGCAAAATGGCATGTACCCATGATCCTAGCACTTGGAAATCAGAGGCAGAAGGATAAAAACCATCTTTGAGGGCTGGAAAGATGGCTCAGAGGTTAAGAGCACTGACTGTTATTCCAGAGGTCCTGAGTTCAATTCCCAGCAATCACATGGTGGCTCACAACCATCCGTTATGAGATCTGGTGCCCTCTTCTGGTGTGCAGATATACATGGAAGCAGAATGTTGTATACATAATAAATAAATAAATAAATAAATAAGATCTTTAAAAAAAAATCTTTGACTATAAAAGAAGCTTGAAGTCAGTCTGACCTGTGTAAGACTCTGTTTCAAAATAAATAAAGTGAATTAAAAGGAAAGAAAAGAAAACAACACAACCTACAATGGCTATTTTTCTTTGTTAGCTTGATTGATTTAGAATCACCAAAGAGATTCCAGAGCCACACACACCTCTGACTGTGTTTGTGAGGACATTTAAAGGAAGATTAACTTAGAGGAATTTGGTGGCAGCATCCATGTGCCCTGGGACTGGACAGAATAAAAGAGGGAAAAGGAAGAGGTGAGCCGAGAACCAGTTTCCTCTCTCTGCTCTGTTTTGAAATGTAAGTAGGATGGGGTTGACTGGTACCCTCAAACTGTGAGCCAACAAAGTCCTTCCTCCTTCAGGTTTCTTCTGATTGGGTATTTGGTCACAACCACAGTGGTGACTGTAACAGTACTAAATTGTATTGTCCTACTTTTAAAATCAGACTACACTTAGATCTTCTATTCTGTGGGGTTTTTGCAAATAAATTCACAGATAAACAGGAATATGGGCTGTAATTCTAACAGCCCTGATGATGATTGCTTTAAGAAAAATTGAAATGGCCGGGCGTTGGTGGCGCATGCCTTTAATTCCAGCACTTGGGAGGCAGAGGCAGGCCGATCTCTGTGATTTTGAGGCCAGCCTGGTTTACAGAGCAAGTTCCAGAACAACCTCCAAAGCTACACAGAGAAACCCTGTCTTGAAAAGCAAAACAAAACAAAACAACAACAACAAAAAGAAATAAAGATTGAAATGCTTGGTTGTGTTTCCCACAAAATTATAGAACATTATTTTCTGAAAGGTGATCAGTTGGTTTATAGCAAGGAATGTTCAAGTAAGAGCAAAGATTGTCTTGGGAAGAGTGGCTAGCATCTATTTTGGTCCTAGGAAATGCCACAGGGGTGTAGTAGCTTTGCAACCAGATGCCAGGTTTGTTTTCCTGTCTCATCATGGTGAATCTGAGCAAGTAATAAGTATATATCATATAAGATTAGGTAATATAAAACATCAATGAGTATTCTAAAATATTAAATGTTTCTAAATGTTAGAAAACACATGCAAATTTAGCAAAAAGTTTTCCTTTCATTACTGGGAAACTGGGAAACAAAAGGAATGTTGCAAACTGCCAGATGTTAATCAAGAACGTCTGTGTGGAGAACATGCCATCTGTGTTAGGAGTCAATGTGGTCTGCAGGAGGCTCAAGTTACTTTGTACTCAGTACCAATGGAGCTTCATGGTAGATCAGACAGGTCTGCACTCCAGGCTGCCCGTGAGGTGGTTTATGAAGAGACACCTGCAAAAATTCCAGGGCTAAACTTGCCGTTGGTTCCTTTAAGAATATGATGGAGGGGGCAGGGGAGGAGGGGAGGGAGAGGGAACTTGGATTGACATGTAAAACAAGCTTGTTTCTAATTTAATAAAAAATGGAGAAAAAAAAAGAATATGATGGAAGATGAGAAACAGTGAGACACAAACTCCCCTGATTGTCTAGAAAATAACTGTAACAACTTAGCTGCAGTTCCTTCCATGACTGTTAAAGAACCCCGTGCCTCAGCCTGCCTGTTTCTTCCCCTCTCCTAGACTGAGCCTGTGCCATCCCAGCCTGCTTGGCTTCCTGCCTTCTCGGAACCATATTATCCCAATGTTAAATCTTTTGTGACAGTGCCAGTACCGTAGTTTTCAATTCAAGAAGCACCAAAGTGACTGCCAAGCCTCTGAGAAACAAGTATAAACACTGGAAGATGTCTCTTGGTCACCCCCTAATTTCCATGGGAATCTGCAACATTAGACAGAAAAGGAGATAACTGAACAACCTAAGATCAAAACCTTGCTATGGTGGATTTTACTGGAGATCATGTCAGTTCTGTGGATGTATTGCCTTAGAATGACATGTTTACAAACTTTTTATTGAAGTATAATACACTTACAGAAAAATAGGATTTATATATTTAATACCATTGAATAATTTTACATGATCACAGCTGAATTATTAATTTCTGTGACCCCAAAAAGAGTTAGAACCGTGAATTCACATTCTAGAACATTCTCAGGCTGATCTGTGAACTTCTCATCTTCCTGCCTGTACTTCCTATGTGCTGAGATTATAGGTGTGGGTCACCACATGTGGTTTATTTGGTGTTTGGGGGCAGAATCTGGGTTTTTATGCCTGCTCAGCAAAGCATACTGAGCCATAGCCCAAGCCCAGCCCACATCCTCAGTTTAAAGTAGTATTGAATTTCATTGTGGTATGCCATATTCTGAGTAACACCTAAAGCAATGCATGGCATGGCATATTCCATTGACCGGAGAATTTCATGACTTCTCAACAAGTTAGTAAGTTGAATTAAGGACAGAGTTCAATATATAGATGTGTGTGTGTGTGTGTGTGTGTGTGTGTGTGTGTGTGTGTGCAGCTTATGGGATTTTAAACTCTGCTAACTACAAAGAATAAAAAGATTGTGCAACACAGTTGGAAGGAAAGCAATTTCTGAGATAGAGATCAAATTGTGTTTTTAGGACCCATTATTGGCAGCTTTGCTATCAGTCATTTCCTGTGGGAATATTCACTGGGGAATATTTTTATGCCTTGGTTATTCATGAAATAGCCTCAGGTTTCTGCAATAAAAATATACTAGCATTGGCGGTATTAATGTATGAACATCATAGAGTAACATTTCATTTTAAGAATTAAGATTATTTTTTAAAACCGTCTTTCCTATTTGTTACTGAAAGAAATTTAAAACAACACCAATACACTATGGTCTAGTGGAGAGTCGAGCAACAGACTGGAAACCGAAGCTACTTGTTTTTTATAACACTGCTGTCATTAAAAACGGTTCACCATTTACAGTGTTTAAGATTCAGTATTTACCACAATACAATAGGGGATAATAGTTTCTGTCCTAAGAAAATGGGTGAATTCTGAATTTTCTCATAAGGGAGACAAAACATGCATACAAATTATGTAAAACTAAGTAGCTACAACAATATGTCTCAACAAATATGACAAAGATTTGTGTGTGTGGCGAGTGTTTGTGTGGTGTGTGTGTGTGTGTGTGTGTGTGTGTGTGTGTGTGTGTGTGTGTGTGTGTGTGTGCTGGATAGTAATGAAGGACTGTTGGAGTTTGGCAGAACTTGAGATCCTGGGCTGCTCGGAGTTACCTTCATGAAGAAGGCAGTTGAAAATAAGGATGGGTAAGCCCCTCCTCTTCTCTGTACATTCTTACGTTTTTGAGTGTGAGCGCCCCAGCCACATGTAGAAGTTAGAAACAACGGGTCCCCACCTTCCGAGATGCGGGGCCTGAGGACATAACTCAAACCGAAGTCGCCAGGCCTGAGGGCAGGCACCTTTGCCTGCTGAACACTCCTGTCGCTTCCTCTGCTTAGTTTTTTGAGAGAGGGTCTCACTAAACAGATCAAGCTATTGATCCTACGTGCTCCCACCCTATGCCTCCTCCTCCCCAATGCTGACATTACAAACATGTCACCACACCACACCACGCCTAGGACGGGTAAGATTTCCACAAATGCAGATGTAGGAGACATTACTCCAGGAGGCAGAGGGATAGGTGCTAACTAACAAGAGTACAGATCTAAGCGAATTTAGAGGACAGAACCTTTGGTGCAGAAAACAAACTTACATGGAGGACCACACTGGAATAAGTTAGGACCGAGTTATTTTATTTTGTAATGCAAACACTATGTAATCAGTTACTGCTTTTTGAGGACTTGAGTACCTACTAAGTGCAGGTGTGTGCATTATCAGTAAGCTCAAAGGTCATTCCTAATATGTGAAAACTAAAACGTACACCTGAAATCAGGGATGACCGTAACACTGATTCTCATCTATCAATCCACCTGTTTCTCAACGCTGATTTGAAACGAAGAGTCAGCATTTTTACATTTAAACGTTGTAAACTAGTGTTTTTAGTTTGCTAGTTGTACCCAGGACTTTGATATCTGTGGCTCCATTCATTTAACATGCTTCGCTTGATGAATTAACGTTGGGTAAGCACGTGTCATTGTTTACAGAAGGAAAAACGGACTTAAAGGAGACGAAACCGAGGGGATTTAGGGCATAAAGGATTAAAAAAAATCTTAGCAAAAAGAAATTGCTGCAAATTCCCTTTTTAATGGTTTATTTTTATGTACATGTTGTTTTGCCTGCGACTTTCTGTCTACCACAGACAGTGCCTGGTGTCCGCGGAGGCCAGAAGAGGGCATCCGAACCCCTGGAACTGGATGGAGTTACGGAAGGTTGTGAGCCACCAGGGCTGAGAATCGAACCTGTGTCCTCTACAAGAGCCGCCAGCGCTCTTACCAGGCGAGCCACCTCCCCAGGCCCGCAGATTCCTTTGCACCAACAGCTGCGGGGGGGGGGGGGGCAGGGAACTGATCGGAACATCTCTGGAACAGAGCTCCAGCGAGATACACCTGCGCTCGCACCGGATCCATCCAAACAGTCTTTGTTACTCTCAAGCCGGGACTTGCTGCGCCGGAGCCACGCCTCCCGCGGGGGGCAGCGGGGAGGGGCCGGGGGAGGTGGCGGGGTGGCGGGGTGGCGGGTGGCGGGCCCCGCTCCACCTTTCCCTCCCCGCAGCCCCGCCGGCCCCGCCCCGGAGCGCCCACCTCGGGCCCTCCGCGCGGCAGCCCGCGCGCCCCCGTCGCGGCTCCAGTTCCGGGGCATGCGCGCTGCGGCGCCCGCGCCCCCCCCACGGCCCGCCGCGGCAGAGTTATGCCAAGTATGTGAGGAGCTGGCGGGGACCGGCCGCGGTCATGGGGAGCCGCCGCCTCCGCCTCCGCCTCCACCCGCGCCCGCGCCCGCGCGACTCGGAGCCAGCCCCGCGCCCAGGGCGAGCCGGGCTGCTGAGGCGGCGCGCATGGCGGAGCCCCTGCGGAGGACGCTCGGCCCGCTCCGGGAGCGGCGCGGTCCCGGGACGCTCGAGCTGTGCGCGGACGCCGTGGCGGCTTCGCTCTCCGAGGGGCGCTCTGCGCCCCGCGGGCTCGGGGGCCCCGGCCTGGAGGAGCCCGCGCTGGGGAGCGGGGTGCGCTCCGAGCTGCGGGGCGCGCGGGTCCCGTGGTCTCGCGGGGCTCGGGAGGCCGCCGCTCCGGGCCGCGCGCTCGCTCGCGCCATCCCGGGCCCCGAGGGCAGCGGCGACGACGACGACGACGACGACGGGGAGGACGGGGAGGACGGGGGCGCCGACTACTACGAGAACCTGCCCGCGGGCTGCGCGCCCGAGGGGGCGGAGGCGCCGCGGGCCTCGCCTTCCCCGGCGGCCGGCTCCTCCCCGGGGGTGGAGGGCGGCCGCCTGGAGACGGGCAGGCTGCAGACCCAGTTGCGAGAGGCCTATTATCTGCTGATCCAGGCCATGCACGACCTGCCCCCTGACTCCGGCACGCGGCGGGGCGGACCCGCGGGAGCCCGGGCTCCGGCCCAGCAGCCACCTCTCCCCCACGGCGCAGCCGTGCGCCTAGCCTGCGGCCCCCGAGGCCACGACCGCCCTTCGCTGCAGGTGTCCCCGCCCCGGTCGCCTCCAGACCAGCCCCGGGTGGGACGGCCGCGGAGTCCTCGGATGAGGCTGTCCCCTTGCAGAAGTCTCGAGAGCCTCCGCGGGAGCCCCCAGCCACCTCTGCTCCAGCGGTGGGCGAGCGACAGCTGGATCTCGTGCGGGGCGCCCCGGGCCAGGGACGAGCTCCCGCCACGTGGAGGCGGGATGGACGGCTGGAGCCCGGGCGGCCACCGGGCTGCGGCGTCCGCCGCCCTCCTGCCTTCCATCTGCCGGGACCCGGGCCGATCCTCGGGACGTCCCTTTAGGGATCTTGCGGGGACCTCTGTGATATCCAGCAGCCAAGAGGACCGTCCCGAGGGACCTCCCCTCCTCAAGCCACCCGCGGTGACAGTCAAGAAGCTGCAGAAGTGGATGTACAAAGGACGCCTGCTGTCCCTGGGGATGAAGGGTCGCGCTCGTGGGACAGCACCCAAAGTTCCCGGAGCGCAGGCAGCCTCTCCAAATTTGGGCAGTTGGAAAGTGCAGGAAAACCACGTCCTCTCGGTGACTACGGACCAGAGAATCACACTGACAGGTAGGGACACTTTGCCGTCAATATGCTAAGCAGCGCGGTGAGCCTGTAGTGCAGTGGCTCGCGTCCTTCCAAGCGCTGCGACCCTTTAATGCAGTTCCTCATGCTGTGTGACCGACCTCCAACTACAAAATCATGTCGTTGTTACTTTATAGCTAATGTTGTTACTGTTGTGAATCGCAGTGTAAATAGCCGATGTGTGACCCCGTGGCGGTGGCGACCCACAGGTTGAGAACCGCTGCTCCGGCGTTCACAAAGTGGGTTCTCCCAGTGTTTTTGCAGACGGTCGCGTGACTGCCACTGTCACGCATTAACTCTGTGTTCCTCTCGCCCTCCCTTCGCCTTCTCTTTCTCCTCCCGGCTTTTTCCTTCTTTCCCTCTCCCGATCCTCTTTTTCCTCCTCTTCTCCCAGAGTGAGCGTGTTTCCTCCCTTAGGACAACAGTGAGTAAAAGTTAAGTTCTTTACATGCTTTTTCTGTAGGTTTTGAGATGGGCCGTACTGCTTTGATTTTTTTTCTGTAGCTCTGGGAAAACCCTAAAACTTGGGAAGTTTGTGACCCTGACTGAATTCGACCCAAGGTAGAATTTTACAGGCTTCACGGGCTGTCATTTTACTTACTGGCTTCTCACCCAGGCACACACATGTGCTTGAGCTCAGACATGCACGTGAGCTTGCAAGCTACACACACATAAACAGACCCACCGCACAAAGCCAGCTAAACCCAAACAAAGCTAAGATTTCAGCCACTTGTAGGAAACCTAGGATACTGGTTTTGTAGTGAAAATAAGTGTTGCTCAGCACTGTCCATGTCAAAGCACCTAAAGTCACTTGAAAACTTAGGAAACACTATTTATAGTAGAAAAGAATTTTTAAGCCTGTTTGTCCTTATATAGTATTCACGCTCCTTGGTTTGGTATGTGCAGGGTTTGTAGTAATCACTGAAGGTCTAGGTTATTGGCTTTAGAAATCTCTGCTGAAAGAAACTTCAAAACTGTGTGGCATCGTGACACCCCTTAAATACAGGGGCTTGCAGTGAAGAGTTTTAAAAACAGTACTGAAAGTGTTTGAGAGTTTCACAGAAAGAGTGCACATGCAGCCCAGACGCGTGGGTGCAAGCAGGCCTTTATGTCAGCATTCTGGAGGGAGGCAGAGGCAGGTGGGTCTCTGTAAGTCCCAGGCCAGCCTGGCCTACACAGTGAGACCCCGTCCTAAAAACTGAAAGGAAGAGGAAAGATTACACATCCTGCAGGATTGGGTTACTCCACACCAACGTTAACTAATCACTAACATTAACCAATCAACACAAACCTGAGGAGTAACAGAGTTCACAAAAGTTTTAATTAAACAGCGATTTTGTATGGTATATAGACAATATATATTCAACAGTAGATTCTAATTCTGCTTCACCCAAGTAAAGGCACAGTCTTGTCTTTGTCAAGAGAGGGCACTTTACCAACTTCACATAAAAAACAAAAAACAACCCCCCCCCCTTTTCCAGATCTAAAGGACTCAGATAATCAAAAAATCTTACTCTCACAACCTTCAGGCACCTTTGACTTGGTTAATTCAGCTCTATGACAACTTTCACCGATAGCAAAACAGTCACTGTTGAATTACTTTAGTAATTGTGTAAATATTCAGTGAGTTAAATAAATATATTTCCTCAATGGATGAATTTGTTGGCTTCTTCCATTTTGACATTAAATCTGGAGATGCTACTTCAAAAAGAAATTAAAACCAAATATTGCAATTACTCTACCAGTGTTTTATAAGACGTCTAAGCTAAAGCCGCCCAAATCACCTACCTAAACTTTGTCTCCCTTGCTTGCATTCCTGTCACAATTTATTCTTTAGGAAGTAAAAACAAAAATAGTTTTTCTAGTATCTAAGGATGTGGATAGTTAAAAGTTTTTCTTGATGGTTTGCTGGTCTGATCTGTTCTGGATTCTTTCCCTGGTTTTACTCCTATCTTTTCTCCACATCCAAGATAAGGCCATTGTCACTCAACAGAAAGGACCTAGAGGTAAGGAGTTTGTTGAAGGTGTCTTGCTGGTGTACAGACTCACATTGCTGCTGCACACAGATTCACACTGTCCTGTGGATTCAAACTCAGTTCTCATGACTCAGAAACCTCACCATATAAGGTACATAGACTCAGAATTCTCTAGAGGCTTGATCCAATTAATTTCATTAAATGGCTTGACCTGAGGAAATGGATGGAGTTTTATAAAACACGGTCTAGCGTGCAGAAAAGGTGGAGGAATTCTAGAATAGTCTTTAAAACTTATAAAAGAGTTTAATGATAATTTAATTTATTTTTTTAAACTAAAATGTTATGTGTATGGTGCTTATATGTATTTACGGGCACTGCATGCCTGCCTGGTGCGTTGGAGGGCGTTCTCTGGAATTGGAATTGTACACAGCTGTGAGCCTCCCTGTGGGTGCTGGGAATTGAACCCAGGTCCTCTGCAGGAAAAAAGTGCTCTCTCTTATCTGGTGACCCATCTCTCCAGCCTTGCTGTATTCCTTCTACTTAAAGTTCATGCTACTTGGAGTATTCTTTTGAGTCGTTTTGTTGGGTTGTTTATGTAGTCAGTGGTAGAGTAGATGCTTAGTAGGGTCAAGACCTGCCTTTGATTACAGATCCAGTCTTTCCCCGACACACAAAAGAGAGTAAAACAAAATTCTCAAAACTGTTGTCTTTTGAAAAATTATACAAAGTCTGGTTTTGAAGCAGCCTGTTCTTATACAAAAGAAGGTAAGTATTTTGAAGGATTTATATCACATTTTCTAAATATTCATAAGGATATTTTCTTTCAAAATAAGATTACAATTCAGAATATAATAGCTATGTAACAGGATGGAGTTACCCAATCTGAGTATTTTTAAAATGTTTGGAGACTGTTATGACTTGGGGACAAGTGGCTTTCTGTTTTGCTCTCTGGCTCCACCAGGAACCGTTAAACTTTGATGGTATTATAATGCCAGCAGTTTAAGTGTGGAGTGTTCACAGATTGGCCAATTTGTTCTTAATTGAGATGATTATTTAAGAATTCTGAAGTCATTACACATAGTAAATATTGTCAAGTTTCTGCAAGCCTTAAAATTATGAAGGAATCATAGTTTATTTGCCAACTGTACTTCATTATGTCTTAGTTTTAATTAGCATGTAATTTTTAGAAATATATTTTGGAGCATCAGTTCAGCCATTTTGGCTGTTCATTAATTGAGCCTCTTTGACTCCACTTGTGCTTCCTTGAAGGAAGACACGGTATGTAACTGTTAATAATTTAACCTAAAAATTTTAAGGTAGTGTTACTTAGATGGCATGATCTTTGCTGTTGCCTTTGTAGCCAGTGCTGGTCTTGAACTGCAGGTCTGTGAATGACCATACCTAATTAGTACTCTACAGAGGACCATGCCCAGGGCTTCTGCACACCAGGCAAGCCACATCCCCAGATTCCTGTTTGTGTGACCTTTTTGTTGTTGTTTTGTTTTGTTTTGTTTTTTTGGAGATGGAGTCTCTCTACACAGCTCTGGAACTCACCTTGTAGCTCAGGCTGGCCTTGAATTTACACAGATCTGCCTGCCTCCTGAATTCTGGATTAAAGGTGTGGGCCATGTGACTGGCTCTGCCCCACCCCTTCCCCTCTTTACCCCTTTTAAGATTTATTTATTTATTTTTATCTTGTGTGTATGACTGTTTTGTTCACGTACCACTTGTGTGCTGGGCGCCCACACAGTTACAGATGATTGTTAGCTGCCATGTGGGGGGCTGGGATTAGAACCTGGGTCTTCTAGGCACTCTTAATTGCTCAGCCATCCCTCCAGACCCCCATCTTAAGCGGAGTTGATACCATGATACAGATTCCCATCTACTACTTTTCTGAAATACTTGAAACTCTGGTTTCTTTGGTTTTGCATTGACCCCCGTTCAGCACCTTCTTCTTTAGTAGCAGCAAGTAAACGGTTTCTGACAGTCTTCTCTCTTGAAATCCCGTGTGGGACAGCTTGGCGTTCCGGCCTTTGGAAGCAAGTGCAGATTTTTCTTTTTTGTTTGTTGTTTTGGAAGAGTGCCATGGAACATTGGAGTTGCTGGTGGCTGGAAAACTTTGAGAATTACAAAATCAGCAGAAAATGGTGTCCTGTTGGTTTGAAAGTCTCGTGCTTCTAAATCAATGATTCCCAATCAAAGAGATGTCTGTTGATCAGAGAATGTCTTAGGCTGTTTTCTAGGCCCTTGCTGCAGAAGGTTTGGTATTTGCTGTTTGAGAAGGATGCTTGCAAACAATGCATATGGATTCCCGAAAAACCTCTTCAGAGTGTGGGCCGGGTCCTGAGCCACTGTGCTCTAACAGTAGACAGATGGTGCCGTTTGGAAGGCCACCCTTTAGTGAGGTCTGAAGTGCTCACGCGCCTCAGTCTGGAAAGACTTCCTTATTTAATACTGGATACTTATCCCAACCCCAGTTAGAGCAAAGCACAGAGTAGTCTCTGCTTCAATTCTGTATGAATTAATAGTTAGTGCTTATAATATGTTATGTATTTGAGTTGTCTTGATTGATCCTATCTCCCACCAATCAGGACTGGAGATTTTGGAATCTGCCTGAGAATAGAGCAGGCAGGAACAGTAGTTAATAGGTTCTGGACTTCTGGACAGACTTTCACTGCATCCCTGACCTGAGACAAGAGACTCACAAACGAGGCTGACACCCCACCCCAGCGGTACTTCCTTATTCTGCTCCCTTCCTCTTCTGTGCTGCTCTCTCCAGTGTCTCCTATTGCCAGGCAGTGGTGGTGAAAGCCTGGAATCCTAGAGATCCCAGCAGGCCGATCTCTGTGAGTTCAAGGCCAGCCTGCTCTACAGAGTGAGTTCCAGGACAGCCAGAGCTACACAGAGAAACCCTATCTCGAAAACAACAAAAGAAGACAGTCTTGAAGTTTTCCTTTCTATTTTTTCAGTCTCAAATGTGAGCATTGAGTTTGCACCAGGGCTTTGATTGCCAGTCACAAGGGGAGGAAGAGAAAGCGTGTGTGTCTTCCCTCACCCTCCTCTCCTTTCAGATTTATAATCCGGGAAGTGCAGGCAAATCCAGTTTTCTTTCTTTCTTTCTTTCTTTCTTTCTTTCTTTCTTTCTTTCTTTCTTTCTTTTGTTTTTTTGTTTTTTTTGTTTTGTTTTGTTTTTCGAGACAGGGTTTCTCTGTAGCTTTGGAGCCTATCCTGGCACTCGCTCTGTAGACCAGGAACTCACAGAGATCCGCCTGCCTCTGCCTCCCAAATGCTGGGATTAAAGGCGTGTCCCACCAACGCCTGGCTCTCCAGTTTTCTTAAATAAACAGAACCTAAGCATAGATTCCAATGTCTGATACTTAAAAAATGTTTTTATTTGAGGTTTCTAAAGAAGAATTTTAGGATGCTGAGAGGATTCCCGAGGATGCCGTACACTTAGCAGCGAAATACACAGCTGCTTAGCCTGCTGAGATAAATAACAGTTAAATGTTCAGTAATACGACCTATGGCATGTCTTTATTATGAAATAGTTATTGAGAAAACAAAATTGGCTCAAGTAGTTTACCACTGTGCAGTCTACTTTTCTCAGTGAAAAACTCACTAGAAATTGCCACTGTTGCATTCTTTTACAGATTTTCAAAATAAAATCACTTTA
This sequence comes from Cricetulus griseus, assembly GCF_003668045.3. Lineage (NCBI taxonomy): Eukaryota > Metazoa > Chordata > Mammalia > Rodentia > Cricetidae > Cricetulus > Cricetulus griseus. The sequence continues at coordinate 13,187,141 of NW_023276806.1, read as the reverse complement.
GTTAGAACCTGGGAATTATGGCAGCTGACACACATAGCTGCAAGAGAGTGCTGTTTTGCCCTGCAACTTTACTTACTTATTTTTACTTACATCTTCTTGTGTATGTACAATCTGAAGCAAGACTTAACTCTAAAATCTGTGCAATTCAATTAGGCATTACCTTTTAGCATAAAAAGAGTGGGGGAGGGAAAAGTCTAGACACAGCCTTCCAAGTTCATCGAGAGATACTGTCTGAATAAAGCAGGATGGGAGGGCTGGAGAGAAGGCCCAGTGATTAAGTGCCTGGTTCTCGAAGAGGACCCAGGTTTGTTCCCCAGTATGCGTGTGGTGGCTCACAGCCTTGTGTAACCCTAGTTCCTAGTGCCGTCTGTCTTATGTTCAGAGAGAGGCACTTCCCTACTGCGAGTGGGTTGTGTGGTCTGGGGGGTGGGGTAAGGGTGCTAGGTTTAGGGTTAGATAGACTTAGTTTTGAACACCTCTCATACTCATAAGATTGCTGCAGAGCAGTGGTTCTCAACCTGGGGGTGAAGGTGGTTGGTCACCTAAGACCATGGGAAAACACAGATACGTTCATAACAATAGCAAAATGACAGTTATGAAGTGGGGATGAAAATAGTTTTATGGTTAGGGGTCACCACAATGTGAGGAATGTATTAAAGGGTCAGAGCATTAGGAAGGGTGAGAACCGCTGCTGTAGAGAGGCAGGGAATTCAGAGCTTCTTTTCTGCTTTCTCTCTCTTGCCTGGCACATGGTAGTCACTCATCGAGTAGATCCATGACTTACATAGTAGGAGCTCTTGAGAGCTACTTTAGCCAAATGAGCACTCGGGAGGTAGAGGCAGGTGGATCTCTGAGTTTGAAGCCAGCCTGGTCTACAGAGCTAGTTTCAGGACAGCCAGAGCTACACAGAGAAACCCTGTCCGGAAAACAAACAAAAGAGCCAGTCTAAATTGTATCTAGAAATATTTGAACTTGACCCTCTGTTTATGATAAGGTTTTGCTTTAACTAGCTGCTTGGTTGGGTACCTGTTTAGGTTTAAAAAGAGAATAGTAAATTTAGATTTTTAAAGGTTTTTTTTGTTGTTGTTTTGTAGATGGAAGGCTACTGAAAGCCTTGATTATACACGGACCTAATTTTTTATTTGTTATGAAGCTTCTCATAGCTTAATGTGTTGTTGTTACTGCTATTAAATCATTGTTTTATTTGCTGTAACAAGATGAATTAGCCATATATATATGTGTATATATATTCAGACTATAATTACAGTATAATTTAATACTATAATAGTAATAATAGTAATAATTTAGAAACATGATGTGATCTCAGATTTCACACATGTGGCTGTCCTTTAATTGTGTGTAGTGAACTGTTGTTTTGCTAGATACATGCTTAGCTTAGTCACTGCCACTTAACTCTTAGACAGAGTAAACTTAGTTGAGAGTAAGGTAACATGCTTGTCACATTGTAACACTATTCTGACAACATACACATGTAAGTATCTGGGATCATAACTGGATTGTGGTAAATGGCTATTTTGTTCAACATTCATCTGCTCCTTATGTTTGTGCTTTAATTAAATTTTTCAGTTTTTGTTAAAATTTAAAGGCTTTTATTAAAAATTAATTTCTGTGAAAGTAAAAGAATGCTACTTTGTGCTTTCTCATGACTTCTGGCCCTTTTAATAATGAGTTGAATATTACTCAGATATCAACTGAGAACATAGTGGTATATAAAAAAGTGTTCTTCAGAAACTTTCTATAAGTTAGATATTTTGCGTTGGGTGAGACTTGAGCACTGTTGTATTAGCCTGGTCTACAAGAACTAGTTCTAGGACAGCCTCAAAAGCCACAGAGAAACCCTGTCCTGAAAAACCAAAAAAAAAAAAAAAAAAAAAAAAAAAAAAAGCAGTGTTAGCTTGTTTTTTTTCCCTTAGAATTTTGTAACACTTGTATAACCACTTGAATTTCTAATTGAAACTATATTTCAGTGGAAAAGAATGAATGTTTTTGTGATTTGACTTTGATCTGTGAATATAATTAGTGTCACTTCTATTGTAAACATTAAGTAGCTGGTCCAAAGTGACATGTCTTTCCTGCTCTCGGGACATTATCTTGTTCTCTCGTTTCTCCTTTGAAGCAGACTTACTTGGGAGTGACTGTGGGCCTCCACTGAAGGAAAGGGACCCTGAAGATGTAAAGGATAACGCTGGGTTTAGAGGTCGCCATCTCCTTAACAGCATCACTGTTTCAAAGAAACGCAATTGGCTGTATCAGAGCACCCTGAGGTCGCAGAGTCTGGACGAGAGTAAGCAGTGCCAAGATGGAAGTAATTTCTCCCTCTCCCCGGTGTCTCCGCCCAGACACAGGCAGTCTCCGCCTGTCTCTAAGTCCCCCGAGGAACACTGCACACATTCGATGTGTAATGCTGCCAGCCCTCCCTTATCAGGAAGCCGCTCTTTAGACTTCAGTGAGGACACCGATGCTGATGATGAAGGAGAAATATGGTACAATCCTATCCCTGAGGAAGACGAGCTTGGCGTAGCAAGTGTCTTGCGTCTTGAGGAGGGAAACGCTGCCACAGGGAGGCTCCCTGCTCTCAGTGTGAGCATGTTCTCTGCTAGAGACCTGAGGAAGGCTGAGCCTCGTGGAGAAGAGTTGCTGTGTCCTGCCCAGCACACAGGTGATATCCAGATCATACAGTCAAATGGAATTATTTCTGAAGCTTCCATCCATTCTACAGAAGCTGTGCAACAGTGCAAGCAAAGGTTAGGACACAGGACACAAGGCATGATGGCAGAGGACATCCCCTTGTTGAAATCTGCTTTTACAGGTAAAAATGATTGCACACCTTTTTAAGTCTGATAGTTCCCAAACTAAACATAGATGATGTTGGCTGTATGTGTGTTATACTTTGTCCTTATAAAGGGAAGACGTTTCGGGTAGCCATGGCTCAGCATTAATAGTGCTCGCTGCTCTGGTGGAGGAGCTGAGTTGGGTCCCAGCATCCTCGTCAGTTTGCTCACAATCACAGCCACCTCTAGTTCCAGCTCCTAGAGGACCCAGCTCCTCTAGCTTGGCACAACATATACCATGCGTATTGGTGTATATTTATGCATTGTTCTTTTTACACTTCGTGTAGCTGTTTTGTGATTTGTTTGGTGGGGTAATTCCGGTTTCAGTGACAATAGAACTTTGTAGTAGTTCAACTCTTAAATTTTAAAAGGCAAAGCAATTTGTGTGTGTGTGCGTGTGCTCGAGAGTGTGTATCAGGGACAACCTTGGGTATCTGTCCTCAACTCCCACCTTGTTTGAGGTAGGAAGTCTCTTCGTTGTTTACCTCTGCATGTGCCAGACTGCCTGTCTTCACCTCCCGGCTCGCCTGTCTTCACCTCCGGCTTGCTCTAGCACATTGATCACTGACACACACGTGCACCTGGGATTCAAACTCAGGCTCTTGTGTTTATGCAGAGGGCACTAAATCACTGAGCCCACTCTGTAGCACCACATTTTTGTTTTAATAAATTCCCTCTCATCTGCATAGGGTCTCTAACATATAAAATGTTTCATTTTTAACAATTAAGGTAGGAACTGCTTATTAAAGGTTTATAAAAAGAAATCAGTTTATTAAATTCCTTACTAATGTAGGAACACCCAGAGCAGTTTAATACATTGAGCAGCCTTTCTGTAACAGACTAGGTTAGTGTTAGATAAGCAGGACCCTGATGCCTGCAGCGTGTTCTAGACCAGTGAGCCGGTAGGACTTTGGTGATTGGCAGTATAACACGGTATGCAAGCTCTCCATTCCTTACTAGCTGTTTACCAGAAAAGCCCAGTATGCCTACTTAAAACAGTCCTCTTTCTGTAGAAAGACAGTGCTGGTCATCAGGATACAGGGATGGGCGTTAACGATTTTAAAGAAGGGTCATTCAAATCTACTAATTCTACTCATTAATCCGGAAATAGTTTTGCTGAGATTATATTCTGGCATTAAGGCTATTAGATCTTTACCTAAAGGAGCAGACAAAGTCTGGAAATTGAATATGAAGTAAGTGGGATGATGTTTAATTGGGGGGGGGCATGTTTTTCAAGACAGGGTCTCTCTGTGTAGACCAGGCTGACCTCAGAAACCCACCTGCCTTTATCTCCCGAGTGCTGGGATTAAAGGCATTTCCCACCATTGCCCTGTAATGCATTTTTTTTTTAAAGGAAATTTTAACTTACATATTTCAGAACATGTTTTCCTATTTATTTATTTATTTATTTATTTATTTATTTATTTATTTATTTTGGTTTTCCGGGATAAGATTTTTCTATATAAACGGTCTGGCTATTCTGAAACTTGCTCTGCAGACTAGGCTGGCTTCCTACTCAACAGAGATCCACCAGCCTTGGCCTCACCAGTGCTGGGATTAAAGGTGTGCATCACTACCACCTGGCTTCAGAATATATTTTTATTTTATTTGATTAATTTGAACACTTAGTAGGAACATGTAAAGACTCAAGAATGAAATTGATTAATCTGTCCTTTTTAACTGGAACTGTTTATCGTTTAACGTATTCTAATCTGTGTTTTGCCAGAACCAGCTTACCAGGAAGTTTAGCTGGATGTAGAATATCCTAATAGACTTTTAGAACAAAGAAGGCCTCTCCTCTGCCCAATTACAGCCTTCCTTGGTTTTTCACTGTTTTTTAAAATCAGCGCTGCTCAGTGTGACACTGGACTTTAGAGGGTGTAAGTGCAAGAGTGGCATGTGGGTTAGAGTTGTGTTTCTAGTTGGATGTTCTGAGATGGAGGCTTGTCCAGTTCCTCCAGAACGTGAGTGGTCATTTAAGGGTCTGCACTCCCTGGAATGTACTGTAGAGGGAAACGTCAACAGGGAGCCTGCGACCCTGCACACGTGACAACCGGCCTGCCTATGAAGTAGGAATAAGAGGCTGGTACACTCTCTTTATAGTATTCTTCTTTCTTCTTTTTAAGGTCCTGGGATCTTCGTTTCTGCAAACAGGACTGAGCTGAGAGCTATGGAACCGTCTTCTCCAAGCCCGAGCCCTGTGAAGAAAGGCAGTTCAATTACTTGGTCTTTGCCAGACAAAATAAAATCTCCACGCACTGTGAGGAAACTTTCCATGAAAATGAAAAGGTTGCCAGAATTCAGCCGAAAGCTGGGTGCCAGGGGAACCTCGCAGTATGTGAACAGTCCAGAGAGTACTTTGTCTAAATGTGACTGTCGAGAACTGCCTCATAGTGTTACTCTGTCCTCTGGAAACCCAACCAGGAACGTTATAAGCCGGTACCATCTCGATAGCACTGTATCGTCCCAGCACAATTACCAGAAGAGAGCCACTGGGAGCTCAAAGTATTCCTGCAAGGGTGGTTACCTCAGTGATGGAGACTCACCCGAACTCAGAACCAAATCTAGCAAGCATGGATCAGAGCACAAACTTGGAAAAGGGAGAGAAGCCATTCCAAACAGTTGTAGCAAAAATGAACTAGATATAGATGCCTTTAGACATTACAGCTTTGCTGACCAACCCAAGTGCTCCCAGTACATATCAGGGCTCATGAGTGTGCACTTTTATGGCGCAGAGGGTTTAAAGCCGCCCCGGATAGATTCCAAAGATGTCTTTTGTGCAATTCAGGTAGACTCAGTAAACAAAGCCAGAACAGCTTTGCTCACCTGTCGGACGACGTTTTTAGACATGGACCACACTTTCAACATAGAGATTGAAAACGCTCAGCATTTGAAACTGGTGGTGTTTAGTTGGGAGCCCTCTCCAAGGAGAAACCGAGTGTGCTGCCATGGCACCATTGTCCTGCCTGCTTTATTCCGAGTGACAAAGACACATCAGCTGGCTGTCAAACTTGAACCCAGAGGCCTTATTTATGTCAAGGTGACCCTCATGGAGCAGTGGGAGAATTCTCTCCATGGCCTGGATAAAAGCCGTGAATCAGTCATGTTTGGTGTTGACATTCAGAAAGTCGTAGAGAAAGAAAACGTGGGCTCCATGGTGCCACTGTTGATCCAGAAATGCATCGTGGAGATTGAAAGGAGGGGCTGCCAGGTATTTCAGTGTGTCCCTACTTCTCCTTTATTAGTTGATGGTTAGGTTTGAGAAAAGGGATTCAAGGTAAGGTTGAAAAAAAAAAAAAAGATTTAGATATTTCCCCAACCCTGCTATATTTGTATTACATTATTTTTGGAGTGTGTATCATATCTTAGCTTTTGTCCCCGTGATTTGAGAGCCTGCTAGATGGTTCCACAGTTTATGTCCTGAAACAGAACTGCATGGGCTTGAGGACTGCAGGAGACTAGATTTCTTTACAGTGACTTGTCTAGAAAAGCTGGTAACACAGAGAGGCTCCGTCTCTTGGTACACATTTTTGCGTGTGTGTCCGGGGTGGTTCCAACAGTGGCTCACAGGGTCTGACTTCACACCTCATCCTTATTCTGTCAGTTCCCGCTTCAGAATCCACACTTACCTCGCTCTTTACTCTGGGGCCGCATGGGAGGTGAGGAGAGCTCCTATTGATCAGAACACATGTCCATGTTTTGTTTTGTTTTTTAGATTTTATTATTTGTGTGTATAGGTACTAGGCCTGCGTGGTGTGTGCCTGGATCCCATGGAGGCCTGAGGACAGTGTTGGAATGCCCTGGAACTAGATTTACAGACAATTTTGAGTGGCCCTGTGGGTGCTAGGAATCGAACTAAGCTCCTCTGGAAGAGCAGCCAGTGGTTCTTAACCGCAGAAACATCTTTCCTTGCTTCTAAAAGGCAAAGGCAACCTATAGAAAAACATTATTTTGTAACACAGTTTGAAAATGGCAGGCAGAAGTGTAGGGTGTGTAAACATTCTGAAAGATCTTCAGCTCACACACACGATTCTGTCTGGTTTATGTTGTCTCTTTGGGGCAAGTCCTTTGCATTACAGCCCAGCTTCCAGCCAGCTACATTTTATTCATGAGGTTTTCCATTTCCTCTTCTGTGCCCACCCCACCTTGTGTAGCAGCTCAGGGATTAGGTAGACTTTAAAGTTAATCATTAAATGGAAACTTTTCAATTTAAAATCAGGAGCTCAAGCAATGCTACATATTAGTTTATTTTCTAAAAGGTGCATAAAACAGATGTGTAAAGGCTGCTGATTTTGCCGGGTGATGGTGGCACATGCCTTTAATCCTTGGAGGCAGAGGCTGGTGGCTCCCTTGAGTTAAAGGCCAGCATGGTCTACAGAGTGAGTTCCAGGACAGCCAGGGCTGTTAAGCAGAGGGAAACCCCGCCTCAAAAAAAAAAAAAAAACAAACAAACAAACAAACAAAACCCAAAGACTTCTGTTTTTAGCAGTGATTCTTATTTGTTTAGAAAGTTTTGTTTTCAGAAAGATCTCCTGGACTAGGGAGATGGCTCAGCAGGTAAAGGCTGTTGACCTGATTTGATCAACATGGGACCCACACAGAAGGAGAACATGAACCTGTGACCTTCACATGTGGGCCATGGCACAGTGGTGCACACTCAGAACAGATAGCCGTGTGATTGTAATACAAAATAAAGATTTTCTGTGGCCTAAAAGCTTTCAACAGTGCACTTGGAATTGTATGTTGTTTTTAAATCATAACACTGGTCCTTAACTCTTCATCTTTCAAAGTACTGACATTGCAGGCTTTGTATTTTGGGATGCTGGAGAGATGGCTCAGTGTTGAGTTCATGCTGCTCCTCCAGCAAACTCAGGTTCTTTTCCCAGCATACATGTCTGGCAGCTTGTCTTTCTCTGTAATTCTAGCTGCAGGGGAACTGACAGTTCTGGACCTGTAATCATGTACACAACACACAACACACACACACGCACAAGCGCGCGCGCACACACACACAGCGCACACACACACGCACGCACGCACGCACGCACACACACACACACACACACACACACGCGCGCGCGCACACACACACACACACACACACACACACACACACACACACACACACACGATCCTGGATTTGATTCCCAGCAACTAAATGGCGGCTCACAACTAGCCGTAACTTCATTTCCAGGAGACTTAACACCCTTCCCAGCCTCTGTGGGCACCAGGCATTTACATAGTGCACAGACATGCACAGACGTGCAAATGCCTATACACATAATAAAATAATGAAAAAATCATTTTAGAAAGTTGCATATTTTTAAGAAGGATTTGTTTTGAGTCCTTCCCTTCTCTCCCATCTAAGAGACCAAGTGGAAAGAGGCCTATTAAATCTGTACTGTCACACATTGTCACCACCTAAGTTTTGTTTGTCCCTCTGTTACTGTTTTTGCTTTTTCACTGTGCAAACCGCTTGAGATTCGTGTACAAAGAGGGCGTGGCAGGGACATGTGCTTCCTGTAGATGCTCTGGACAGTGCTGCTTCTGCTTCCGGTGGGAAAGCTCACACTAGAGGTTACACTCATGGCCCATGCATGGCAGCTTCCGTGTGTTTGTGACTCAGCCTCTGAACTGAGGGCTGTATCATAAATGTCCTTTCTTTGATGTACAAGTCAGATCTTCACTTCTTCATCCTTTAAAAATCTGTGTTTGTAATTTGAACTTTTTTGGGATAAAATGTTTGATCAACTTATTGTCTACTGTCTTAAATAGTACTTTGTTCTGCCTTAGGTTTATTTCATCTTCAAGTTCAAAAGTATAAATCTTTATTTTTTAATTTATTTTTAATAAATGTTACAGGATTTTATTATATGTAAATGGATCTTTATCAAAAAGGCTGTAATACAGTTGGTTTCTTCTACTATGGAAGCATTTCCCTTGATCCTGTTTAACATTTGGGCTTTATTTTCTTTGTCCTGTACATTTTAAAAATATAGCTTAGCCTGAAATATCAAACTTAATCTTACCTTTGGGTTTCTCCCAGACAGTGGATTCTGTTTGCTAGTCAGGACCATGACAGAGAAGTGGCTTCTCCAGGTTTTACATCTGCCAGCTGACTGGATTTTCTTTTTTAATATTACCAATTTATTTTATGTGCATGCTGTTTTGCCTGCATGTGTGTCTATGCACCATGCGTGTGTAGTTCCCCGTGTTTTCACAGTGTTTCTTGAGATGATATGGTAGCCCTAACATGCTGTTCTCAGTGTCGACAGTTATGACTTGACATTCCTTGACTTCCCTTGTGTGTTATTGATTCTTTTGCAGGTGGGAGCATTTCACATGAATGTTTATTTCTTTGAAGCAGATTCTTTGCCCATGTTTCAGTTAGTTCAGCTAGTCGTCTGAGTTCTTTGGACACCATCTGTCCATGTTGTTGGGGATGCTTTCCTGGATCAAATCCACCTCACTGCTGTTGTCTTTCAGCTAGTTAATGATTCAGAAGAGAGCCTGGGCATTTCATCTGACTTCCTCATCTTCTAGCTCACTTAAAATACTCTGCGTATCCCTAATTCAAGCTTTGGAGGATCATTCATGTTTCGTCGTTGTGAAATAGTTTTCTGTAACTGTTACTTCAACTCAGGTGGCTGCTTCCTAAATAGCCTTTTGATTTCAAAGTATAGGTGACACAATCCCTTATTCTCCTTAAATTCCCTCCCTCCCTCCCTCCCTCCCTCCTCCCTCCCCCCTCCCTCCCTCCCTTCCCTTCCCTCCCTCCTTCCTTCTTGTAGTCCAGTACAGTCTCTTGTAGTCCAGGCTGGCTTTGAATTTACTATTCAGCTAAGACTGATCTTGAATTCCTGGTCCTCCTATAATTCCACCTCCCAAGAGCTGGGGCTACAGACATGTGCGCCATCACACCAGGTATTTTATGGTGCTGAGGATGGTGCCCAGGGCATTATGTTAGCTGGACACCACCCCCACCTCCATTTCCTTAGATTACTTGAAGTTTAGTCTTTCAAAAGAATCTAGTAGGTTAGTCAGAGATTTACTTATTTATTTTAGGGGAACCAGGTTGGCTTTCTTTCCTGGGTGTGTGTTGAACTTGTGAAGACTTAATTAGAAGAGCTGGCAGTGTTTATATGACAAGCATTCTTGTAGGTCCTGGAGTAAGCAGTGTCTATGTAACTATTGTATGACTTTTAAAATAGACTTTACCTTTTTAAAATTTTGTTTTACTACCTATTTTTTACCTAAAATAGACTTTATTTTTTTTCCCATCACTGTATAATCAATTGATGTGAGATTCCAGAAGCTGCATTTGGGTGTTAAAATGAATTTAGGGTATTTTCGATTGCCAATTCCAGAAGCTGCATTTGGGTGTTAAAATGAATTTAGGGTATTTGCGATTGCCAATTCCAGAAGCTGCATTTGGGTGTTACAATGAATTAGGGTATTTGCGATTGCCAAGTTCATGTGATTTATACCATTGCCTTCATTACCGTCTCCATAACATGGCGTTTTGTTTCCAGGTTGTAGGCCTGTATCGATTGTGTGGTTCAGCAGCTGTCAAGAAAGAGCTTCGAGAGGCTTTTGAGAAGGATAGCAAAACTGTTGGTCTGTGTGAAAGCCAGTACCCAGATATAAATGTAATAACAGGTAAACATAGACTTTATTATGTTCATTCTGGAAAGGCTACCCCAGAAGGAAGGAAATGGAAATCCGCTTTTATAACCCGAGCTTGATTTGATTTTCTCCTGAAGTCTTACTTTCCTTCCTCCATGAACTACTGAGTGTTATTTTCTGAGGGGAGATATTAAGATTGGCTCCATTCTTAGACAGCCAGTGATGGGAGCAGTGAGACCTGGACTAAGTCCACTACAGCAGACCCGTGTCTTCAAGGAGAGAACTAAAATGCCCCAGGAGTCCAATTTGACTGGCGCTTAAGTGATTGACGGAAAGGAAATGGCTTGTCTGATGAGAGAATTTAGATTATTTAACAGGCAGAGGGGCTCCCTTAAAGAATTTCGAGTAGGGGAGTGGGGTCACTAAAGACTGTTTTGTGGGAATGTTAATCTGCAACTGTGTGTGGTGAATTGAAGAGAAGAAAGTCCGGGAACCATGACAGTCGCCAAGAATCACTGTGATGAGACTGAAGCCCACTGTGGCGGAGGGTGGGGGGTGAGGGGTAGGGGGTGAGGAGTGGGGGGTGGGGGTGGGGCAAAACAGGCATTCAAAGCCAAGAAAGACAAATGATTCTGAAACGTGGCTGGTCATACGTCCTGTCCACAGAAATAGACAGGTGGGAGCAGGGATACTATTTTAGCTGCAGACATGTTGGGAAAGATTAAACATTGAGTTTTTCAAGTAGGAGATGTGAGTGAAGAGATCCCGTGGACTGGAAAGGCCCCAGCTGCTGCTGAGGAAAAGCTGTAGTGGGCATTGAGGTGTTCCTTTCCCCTCCCGAGACAAGGTCTCGTTAGGTAACTCAAGTGGGCCTCAAATGTGCTATCCTCTGACCTCACCCTTCCATGTGTTGGGGTTATGGGTCAGGGCCACCTTGCCCAGCATGAGAAGTCTTCTTTACCCCAGTAGTGACTACAGCCCAGTGCATAGCATTGCAAATGAGCAGTGGTGAGGCATTGAAAAATGGGAACTTGAGAGTAACTTGCATAGGAAATTGTCCATAACAGTTTAACAAGACAAGAACTTGGGCAGTCTCTAAACTTTGGAGGCAGGCAAAGAAGGAAGACAGAGAATTTGGGAAACCAGAGCCAGCAGAGGTTATGGATGTTGTGAGCCAGGAGAGGTTATGGATGGTGTGAGCCAGGAGAGGTTACAGACAGTGAGAGCCAGTGTGTGAGGCAGCACTGTTGTGTGGAGGGGGCATCCAAGGGGAGAAGGGAAAGGCGTTTGAATTAGAGATTGCTCCTGACCTTGCCGATAATCTTCTGGGTCTGTTTTGTCACCTACAATTTCCTGTGGCTTTACTTTTTAATTACTAAAGTTTTGGAGCCAGTGTAGAGGTACATCCGTTCCATTCACCTGGTTTTCATAAATCACATCTTGTGGCCAGACTTGTCTTCTCTCCCCTGTATTTGATCCTCTCCAGCCCAGGATTCTTAAGGAGCAAACCCCAGACATCAAACCCTTTCTCCATAGACGCCTCAGCGATTCCTCTGCCTTCAGTGTGGTTGGCTAGCTTTGTTTTCTGTGCTCTATTGTTTATCGTTTTCTTGATGTATTGATATCTACCTCTCCTGATTTGTTTTCTTATTTTATACGTGATTACTTTTAGGTAGGAATTTAAGGAAAATCACTTACTACATACTGATATTATACCTTGAAGTTTACTTTTAGGATTGCAGCTTTAGAAATAGCTAAAGTTCCTATATAAGCCAAGGTGCCGAATGGCTTATATAGAAACTTTTATAGTGTGTTTCCTATCATCTTGAATAATGTAACTTTGACTTAAAGCAGTTCACTAGTGATAGAAGTAAATACCAAGGTATTTTCCCTTTCTTATGAATAGTTCCTTTATTTACTTTCTTTTGAAACTTTTAAAAAAATTTATTTTACGTGCATTGGTATTTTGCCTACATGTGTGTTTGTGTGAGGGTGTTGGATCCTCTGGAGCTGGAGTTACAGTTTTGAGTTGCCATGTGTGTGCTAGGATGTGGTGATATATTGTTTATGATCTAGTAAAGCCACTGGGGATCAAAATGCAAAGCCAGCCACAACTGTAGAGCCAGGCAGTGGTGACACACACCTTTAATTCCACCAGCCACACTAGTTAGCTATAGAAGCTGGGCAGTGGTGGCACACACCTTTCATTCCAGGACTCAGGAGACAAAGGCAGATGGATCTCTGTGAGTCAAGGCCACAGAGTGATCCAGTCTACATTATTAGAGTGATCTAGTCTAAAAGAGAAACAGCTCACACAAAGGAGCTTGGGATCCCACGCCTTTAATCCTAGCTCTAGAGAGGTATATAAGATAGGATCGGGGCATTCAGTAGTCATTCACAGAGATTTATTCTTCAGCTATGCTGAGCTGAGGACAGGACAGCCCTTTCAGCCTGAGGTAGAGGTAAGGCCTAGTGGCTGGCTGCTTTGCTTCTCTGATCTTCAGCTTGAACCCCAATATCTGCCTCTGGGTTTTTATTATTCATGTTATACTAGGAGTCCTCTGGAAGAACAGCTAGTGCACCTAATCTCTGAGCTATCTCTCCAACCCCTCATTTTATTTTTTGAGCTGGCTTGGAGCTTCCTGTGGAGATCATGCTGGCTTCAAACTCACAGAGATCATCCCACTTTCCCCTCCCATACACCAACGTACCTGGCTCAGATAAATTTTTAACAAATCAGAAACTAAGTTTTTGGTAAAGAGAGGCTTATTACTTAAAAGAAAAAAATGAGATACCATATAATTTGTAAAATGAGCAAAGGATTCACTTTAAGAATTCATTAAAGGAAAAGCTTATAGATAACTATTTCTGGGAAAGTATAAACAAAAGAAAACTTTTGTCTCAGTGAAGCCTTAGCTTAGGAATAAGAGTGTTTAGAGATGGAAGGTGTGATTTGAGAGGTCTGTTTTGTTTAAGAAGGGGATCCTTGGGTTTGGATACTTGCAATGTTTGTAGCCGTGAACATAGGTTAGTGAGGGTCTGGTTTGTAGCATTCTTTTCTAAATAGGAGAGTCTAAAGCCACAAACTACATGGTCCTTGCCTCTGTTATTTGCACTGTTCCATTTCAGTTAAGCTATTTTTCAAAGGAATTTGGAGCTGTTTTCTTTCTTGATTAAAAATACAAAAAAAAAAACAAAAAACAATGAAATGATTTGTCTGAGAAATAGCACAGGAATTGGGATAAATTACACACATGGCCACCGTGCCTCCAAACCGAGAATGCTGTGGGTTTGGGAATTGGCCAGTGATGAAGTTGTCTCCTGTTTATTCTGCATGAACTCATATTTCTTCATAAACTTGGGGAAATAATAGCTAAGTGAGTCTGAACACAAGTGTTCAGCGAGTGTTGCTGTGTGCTCAGAAGTTAACGTGTGTTTAGTAGTCTTTAAGTCTGGAACAGAATGACTCCAGACAAAGCGATTTTAGAACAGGTCCAGAATTTCATCAGTGAAGTCAATCTACTGAAAGCTTTGATACCTTGTTTCTGGTTATATTTTCCATCATTTTAAATGACTTTAGCATGCAAACAACAAGTTTAGAATACTAGATTCGTAGTTTTTCTGTTATTCCAAGTGGCTTGTTTATTGAGTGTCAAATTTACAATCCTGCATTAGCCTTCCAAGTACTAGGTAGGATTACGTGTGTGCCACCTGTCCCAGTGCCAGGCGACCTCTACATCAGCGCAACTCCAGTGACCCACTCCTAAGCTCTGACCTGGTTTTTGTCATCCAGAAACCATTTTTCTCCCGTTAAGTCAGTCTCCTTTAATTTACATGTGCTTGCTGCTTCCTCCTGAGTCCCCACTGTTATGATACTCCTTTCTGTGGGTCATTATTTCAGTTACTCCATCAAATGTCCCCGGTGTCCTTCCATGGCCTCTTTGTGTTTCTCCCATCTGGCAAAGTTTCCACCCCAGTAGTTAGTCTTACGTAACAGCTTTATTGAGGCATTGTTGCCATAAGATGAAATAAAGTGCGTGTATTGAAGTATGCAACTGGGCGTTTTCACATGTGTGTGCACCATGGAACCATAGCCACAATGAGCATTAAGGATGCAGGTGTCCCCTTACCGCCTTCTTAGTCTCTCTTGCCTGCGCCATCACCACTGTTGCTCCCATCCTTAGGCAGCCGTAGATCCTTCTGTTGCTATAAGTCCATCTCATTTTCTATAAGTTATATAATAGAACCGTACAGGAGGGACTTTTCCTTTTTATAAGCAAATGGAAGTAAATACATAGTTTTGTTTACTAGCAAAATTATTTTGAAATCCCCCCATGTTATTCCAAGTGTCCGTGGCCTGTTTCTTTTTTAATGCCAGTGCTCCACACTATGGATATAGTGGACATAATGCCACTGTTGCATCCATTGGCCTCTAGGCCACTGTTTCCTTGTATCCAGTTGGGGGTTGTTACAGATAAAGCTGCTGTGAACATTCATGCACAAGTTGTAATCCTATATGTGTGTCTGGTGATGCCAGATCCACACTGTCTTAATTGTTTAAGTTGTTCAATGAGACTTGGATTTTCTGGTACTGTTATGGTTTAGATTGGTGATATCCTTTGAGACAAAGTGTTCAAGGATGGAGCTTGAGGGCCATGATCGAGTCACGAGGGCTTTGGCTCTGTCAATGGATTAACCCATTGGTGGACTTATAATTTGATACCATTATTGGGAAGATGGAAAGCCTGGCCTGCTTGAAGGAACTATGTCACTATAACCTTCAAGGTTGCTCCTTGTCCCTAGTCTTTCTGATGCTCTCAGTGTCCCAACAGCTATAAGGTAGTAGCTCTCCTTATCCATGCCCCTCTGTTGTGTTTCTGCTTCACCACAGGCCTAGCCATGGAGTCAGCCATGAACTGAACCTCCAAAATCATGAGCCAAATTAAACTCTTCTTTAAAACACTACTTTTCTTGGGTCAGGTGAATCTCTGTGAGTTCGAGGCCAGTCTGATCTGCACATTAAGTTTCAGGACAGCCGGGGATATGTAAGAGACTCAGTGAACAAAACAAAAACAATAACAGAAAGTCACCTGTCTCAGATATTTTGTCAGTGCTAGAAAACTAACATGAGCTCTGCATTTCCAGCCTCGCTACTTTGCTCTTTCTTTTTGCTATCATAGGTCCTTTGTATTCCATATAACTTTACAAGAATCACTTGTGGATAAATAATTGCCTCCTGAAAACCTAGGTTCATTTGCGGTCCTTAGTACTGTCCCTGCTGTGGGGGTTGGGGGCAGGATGAGGGGGTCAGGGGAGTGAAGTGTGGGGTGGGGGCAGAATGAGGGGGTGGGGAAGTGGGGATATGAGGGGAATTCAGTATGGGGTGGGAAAGCTTATTGAGCTTTTGATTACCATTACAGTATCAATTTGAGAAGAATTGACATTTTAACATTAAGCCATCTATTCTCCTTCAGGGTTGTGTTTAATTTCTCTCAGCAGTTTACTGTCCTTTACAATGTGTTGTTTTAAAAACACATTTTATTCTGTTTATTCCTAAATACTGGTGTCTCATTTATTTATTGGTCTTTTTTTACCGTTTGCCTCAGAGGAATATTGACTCAGAACTTTTGCCCCTTTTAGATGCTTGCCCTTATTGTTAGACTGAAGTTTTCTTTGTGTATTCTGGTTCAGGTCCTTAATCTAATAAATGTTATACTAATTTTTTGTATGCTCCCCTCTCATTGTGTGGATTGTATTTTTACTCTTTTGATGGTGTCCTTTGAAACAAACAAACAAAAAAATCTGTTAGTGTTGATAATTCTAACTTTTTTTTTTCCAGTTAAAACTTTGGCTGTTGTATGTGAGGCTTTGTTCACCCTAAGCTTGTGAGAATATTCGTCATTTTC